>NW_022927315.1:0-1137 GCF_012274545.1 Fukomys damarensis | reverse complement strand
TGCATGGCCTTTGTAACACATAGGCATTTAATTGTTTCTACTATGATGTGATAACTTCTGTGTTCTCTATGACACTATGTGCTTCCTGAAGATCAAAGAGATATCTGTTTTGCTCACCAATGTAGGTCTGGCACCACTCTAAAGTTCAGTAAATAGACATTTTAATGTGGAAGTAATCTTTATAATTATGCTTTCAAAGAACATAGGTGAAAACTATGTCATGACAAACAGTTCTAAAAGTTATACTTTGTTTCACTTTTCAAGGGCCTATCATTCAATTTGTCTTTTATACAATAAAATACTGCTATTAACAATCTTAACATTTTAAATGTAATATGTCCACATGTATTTTGGAGTGTGAATGTGTTTAACACATGCATATTTAAAGTAACATGTTAGACAATCAAATCTATGGGGATTGGGTGGCTTCTTTTACCTAAATTTTGAAACTTACACTTTTCATAATGAATAAATAAACTTGATTTCGTGTTATTTGAAAAGATGACTAGAGGAATGCTGATTTTTGGAATCATATCTATGAAAAGAGGACATTTATACATAGCTATAGATACTACCAACAAATAAAACAATATCAAATGTGATTATCACTTTTTTTAGCCTTTATATTTTTAACACCTCAGCCTTTTTTTCATTTCATATAAAACTTTGATTAAAATTAAATTTATAGGTGTGATGAGTCTTCTAAAATGAAAGAAATTAGTTTGTACCCTTAACAGTCTTTTAGTATCTGTGTGCCTTATACTTCATGTCTTTCACTAATCATAGGTTTATATCAAATAACAATTGACGGCAAGAAATAATTTAAACTTTATCCACGTCAAAGCCACCATGATTGCTAATAACATTCCACTGAGTGGTAATAAATCTGCCAAATAAGGGAACTATGCGTAAACCCTTTGGAAATGCACTCTGAATTTCCTGTTCTGTCCTCTTTTAAAGAGCAGCACTACTCACACAATATGCTTCACAGATTTCTTAAAATAAAATAGAAATTGAAACACCTGCTTCCTATTTCTAATAATGTCATTACTTGCTGGAGAGGAAGTCCTGAATGCATCCTGTGAGCTCTTGCTTGGTATGCTAGAAAAATGCAATATTTTGAGAGTTTATTTTGCC
>NW_022927314.1:0-268 GCF_012274545.1 Fukomys damarensis | reverse complement strand
AGCTCATTGGTGTCGTGCCTGCATCGCAAGCACAAGGTCCTGAGTTCCATCCCTGGTACCCCCCAGAAAAGGAATGGACAACCTACTTTGCCTTGGGAAAATTGCCAAAAGGAAATTTATTCAGAGATAATGAGTATTTTCCTTTTTTCTTTTAGTTCTTCTTTATATGTTATACAGTTAATTCCATTTATTCATTCAATTATTTAGAGACAGGCTCTTACTGTGTAGCCCAGATTGGCCTTGAACTTGCAGTGATCCTCCTGCCTCA
>NW_022927313.1:0-206 GCF_012274545.1 Fukomys damarensis | reverse complement strand
CTGTCATCGGGAGGCTTCTCTTACCTCTGGGACTGTGTCGCAAGCTCAGAATGGCTGCCAGCCAACAGAAAGACCTCAATGGAATGCAGATTCTGGTTCCCGGCTTCCCGGCCCGAGGGTGGGGCCCGAGCTCTTGAATTCCCGCCAAGGCCGCAGAAAGTGCAGAGCACAGCCAGGACGGGCTCCATGGCGCCTAGGGCACACGC
>NW_022927312.1:0-212 GCF_012274545.1 Fukomys damarensis | reverse complement strand
AGAATACCCTGAGGTGTGGTTGTGAGACAGACAGAGCAGTGATGATGGTTTTGAGAAGGATTTTCTGTGAAGGAAAGCAGATGAGAAGCTCAAGCAGTTGGGTCAAAGGTCTGTCACATGCATGAAAATTGTCATGGAAGGATGAAAGTATGGTGTGGGCATGGGAAGCAGGAAGGAAGAACTTCCCCTGGCTTAGGAACCATCCATCTTTG
>NW_022927311.1:0-566 GCF_012274545.1 Fukomys damarensis | reverse complement strand
GTTCCTGTCTTATAAGTGGTTTCAGCTGATTCAAGGGTCACAGCTGAAGTGGTTGAAGTGATTTTTGGAAAAAGATTGTGATGCTATACTCCCTGGGAAGACAGGATTCTAGACACCATGCAGCAGTTACATTAAATATGGAGAATTTATTTTGACTTTTATTTCTTTCCCCTATCATGAGTATTTCAAGGTTCTTACACAAGATTGAGTGTGGCAACGAAAACTTAATAAGTATCACATCTCCAATTACTACAAATATTGGATTTGGAGTGAACTGTATTTTCTTGATTGCAACTGCAACCCTGGGTATTTTTCTGGGAACTATGCATTCTTCTTCATAAGACTAACTTTACACTTAGCCTTAGAAGTTCTACACTCACACAAGTATAAGGCTATTCTACTGAAATTCAGCAAGTAATTACTGAGTTCTGCTTCACTTATCACTGTTCTTTCAGCATGTCATTTCACTTATTTTCTATAAACATTATACATGAATAACAATCTTAGGGCAGGCAGCAGTCACACTCAGGAAAGGCCTTCCCATTATCCACACCCAAGACTATTCC
>NW_022927310.1:0-772 GCF_012274545.1 Fukomys damarensis | reverse complement strand
TTGGACTCAGTCTGGGATATAATGGTGTTTGACACTTCTCCAGGTGTCCCAGTTGTGCTCACTTGCCCTGGATTGCTCAGTGAAATCTCAGTACACACATCCCCTCCCTTTTGGGAGGGATATGTTCTTGTGGAATGCCTGGAAAATACGACTGGGCTGTTAGCAGGAAGCTTGTGTGATGCGAAGGGGCAAGTGACACCCAGCCAGGACCTTTGGGCTTTATGCCAGCTGTGTCTTTTTAGAAGGTCATCCTCCCTGGCCTGTACCCAACCTGAGCAGGACCCTATTTCCCAGTGGAGACACACACCCAACAGGTAGCCTTGTCTTCCTCAGGTGGCCCCACTTCCCCTAATAGAGGTTGTAGGGCCCAAGCCCAATGCTTATTGGCTCTGAGGACAACAGCTACCTGTCTTACTGTGCTGGTGTTCAGGGACCTTTTGCAAGGAAACCCCAATCAGTCTATGCTGCTTCTGAGTCATCCACCTGTGGAGCCAAGGCCATTGTTCAGTTATAGGGGCCCTGCCATCTCCACCTCCATATGAGAGGCGAAGGGTGGGAATGTTGAGGGAGGCAATAGATACTGTAAATGTATTGAGAGCAGTTGGATCAGAGTCAGTGAGGAGAATTTTGAGGTTCCAGATTTCAATTCATGTTGTCTGAGCCTGGCAGAGTGTCATAGCGCATGTTGAGAATCAGGGTGATGACACAGCTCAGCTGTCATAATTCCAGTGTGCTGACAGTTCGGAAAGTTAGCCGTGGTGTGGGGGAGGGG
>NW_022927309.1:0-424 GCF_012274545.1 Fukomys damarensis | reverse complement strand
GCACATTGAGGGCTTTGTTTCACCCGCTTTCTTTTTTCTCTCTATTTTGTTTTTTATTGACACATCCTTTGTTGAGACAGGCTCTTGCTATGCAGTTCAGGCTGTCCTTGAACTCACAGGAGGGATCCTCCTGCCTCAGCCTCCCAAGTGCTAGGATCACAGGTGTGCATGTGCCACCACGCCTGCTCTCTCCAGCTCTTTCTAGCGGGGCCATCTGCCCCATCTCAGGCCCCCCATGGGCACTTGTTCCAGTGCAGGGCAGGTGACAGGAACTCTGAGCCAACCTAAGAGACAAAGAGACGAATTAACTCAGGGATCTCCACTAAGTTTGCATCTCTTCTCCTGATTCAAGGCGTGGCCGGGTGACTGCTGCTCCTGACCACTCTGTGCCCCAGGACCCCAGCCCCAGGTGGCCCCTCTCCCC
>NW_022927308.1:0-221 GCF_012274545.1 Fukomys damarensis | reverse complement strand
CTTCCTTTGTTAGATTGATTCCTAGATATTTTATTTTTGTATGCTATTATAAAAGGGATTTTTTAAAAAATTTCACTCTGAGTGAGTCTGGTATTTGTATAACAGAAGGCTATTGATTTTTTATTGTTTACTTTGCATACAGCTACTCTACTGAATCCGTCAGTTAAGTCTATAAGTCTTTTGGCAGTGTTTGGGTCTTCTTTGTGGAATATCATATCATC
>NW_022927307.1:0-389 GCF_012274545.1 Fukomys damarensis | reverse complement strand
GATCTGTTATAGTCATATTACATGCATCGTTTTATAGCTCAGACAGTTTATTAAGTTCTTGTAGTCATTAAATTCTAAATTTGAGAAATGTGTTCTGTATCTGGTGCAGTATCTCTTTGTTATACTTCAGAAATCATCTTTTGGAGCTTGGCAAGAATTCAATTATCTGGGCTAGGTATTTAGTTCATTGGTTCCACTGCCTGCCTTGCAAACACAAGTTCCCAAGATCAATTACTGGTACCAAAAAATTCATTAATCTCCAATGCAGTCTTTATATTACATGGTGACAGGAAAGACCTTTCTAATGTTCATGAAAAACGTCGTAGTTCTCAGTAAAATTGTTTTAATGTTCTATTTTGTGTCTCACCCTAGAAATATAAGACAGTATC
>NW_022927306.1:0-200 GCF_012274545.1 Fukomys damarensis | reverse complement strand
CTTAAAATGACTTTAATCTTATTTATGCTTGGCTTCTTTTCTTTTTTTGTGATTGCCTTCACACATCTAATATATATTTTCACACATTGTGTTTTTTTATTGCCACATTTTAGGGATACAATACAGTTACATTTAATATTGAGATTTTATACCTTTACATGGCATAGCTTGGTTCTTATTTCCCCATTCCCCTGGCTTCC
>NW_022927305.1:0-234 GCF_012274545.1 Fukomys damarensis | reverse complement strand
CCCTAGGAAGACACAACTGATATTTCACCTTACTCCAGAAAGAATGACATTCATCAAGAAATCAAATAATATGTGCTGCTGAGAATATAAGGAAAAGGAACCCTCCCTCCTATATTGTTAGTGGGAGTAAAAACCAGTACAACTGTTATGGAAAATCATCACAAAGATTCTTCAAAAAACTAAAATCAGACACACAGCTTAAATAGTGCATGGCTTCTCTCATTTGGGAAATCC
>NW_022927304.1:0-208 GCF_012274545.1 Fukomys damarensis | reverse complement strand
TTATCCCAACCAGCAACACAATATGATCAAGCACAACTTGGAAACTGACTACCTGTGGTAGTCTATCACCCTTAAACCATTTGAATTAAATTGAAACAAGAAGCAGTCCAAAACATGTCTGCAGTGAACAAACTTTTCAGTATAATATATTTACCATTTAGGATGGGGGCTCAGACAGAGCTAGGACTCAAGACCCCTGATCTCAGTT
>NW_022927303.1:0-757 GCF_012274545.1 Fukomys damarensis | reverse complement strand
CCGAAATAATTGTTTGGAGAAGCACCAGTATCCTTTGAGGAAGCTGAAGAGAAGGCGCACAGGAAAGGGAAGAGATGTCCACCAGACACTGGAAGAAAAGGGAATCTTATTCTGCAGTGGCAGAAAGTTTAGTCACACTGTCACCTGCAGTTACAAGGAAAGTAGAAAATGTGCCTAATTACCCAACATCCAGCTAAGGGGGGTTCCAGCAGGCATGTTAAAGATGCCATCTAGTTTCTTTGGCTCTTTATGTAAAATGTGATAGTAGAGGAAAAAAAAATGCAAGACTATTAAACACGAAATAGCTTGGACTGATGTTTTGGAAAATTCTCAGACTCCCAAGATGACAAATAAGGCCAAAATTGAAAAATGGATTCTAAGCTAAGATAAAACCCAAGGCACTATCAGAAAAGCTTGATCTAAAAGTGAAAGCCAAAGTTAAGACTATTTTCCTTTTCTAAGGTCTCAGGAAGACCAAAGATCTACCTCAAGTTCTATTCAATCAAGCAAAATGCCTTCCACTGAGTTAGTTAAAGCTTGGTCCCCACAAGTCCTGTTAATCAAATAACAGAACTTCCAAGAAGCTGAAGGTCATTGACATCCAGCCATCTCAGCGGCAGCCCACAGCAGAGATGTTTGTTTCCAATTGATTTGTGAGTTTAGCTTTTGCCAAGTGGAGTGAACCCCAAAAGATTAATGGCATTTTAAATACAATTATATTTACAGAGATACTACCAACTTGGACCGAAAGATGATC
>NW_022927302.1:0-3261 GCF_012274545.1 Fukomys damarensis | reverse complement strand
AAAAAAAATAAATAAAAAATGTGAAAGGAAACAGCAGTAGAAAAGAGCCGAAAGCAGTTGGAAAACTATGTTTTAAAACATAGTTAAAATCTTTATATATGTCCACACATGTCCAAAGTTACCAATTCCCACAAGAAAGAGTGAATGAAGGAAAGAATAAATGACAGATAAGCAGTCATTGTCACAGAAGATGAAAGAAGATTAAACCAGCAAGTACTGGCATTTTTAAAGAAGGTTTCACATGGAAGAGATTTTTATCAGATATTCAGGCAACAGCAGAAAACGGCAAGTAAAGGGAGATGGAGGAGATCCCAGTAGGGATGAATAACAAGATGGACAAAGGACCAAAACTGCAACTGAATGTGACGTGCTTTCCAAATAATGAGAAGAGCAGAAGAAAGGCACAATATGGATATTTGCCGCATCATTTATTTCAGGGTATGAAAGATTCCTGATAATCTCTCAGGCACCACATACAACTGAACTCTGAAGCGCTGCTCACTTCCAACCACACCCTTGTGACACCTAACATTTTTTATGAAACCACGTAGTGCAGCAAAGTGAATGCAAAAGCAGGTATGAAATCCCAGACAATCTCTAAAAAACTAGGCAATAAAAATGTTTACAAAGAAATTATTCAATGTACTATTCACAGTAATTTGGGGTTTGGGGAAAATATGGATTTTTTCATAAAATTTATTTTTACTTATAACAGGTTCCTTAATGTTATTTGAAAATGACTTTTTCAGGTATCTGCTTCAATTACTAATGTGGCAAATAATGATTAAAATAATGGACAAAAAAGGACATTTCTTTTCTATTTGCAAAAATGTTTAAGAGCAACAGACAGCTCTCCACTGAATCCCTCTTCAGGACTTGGCAGCTCCCAGCTCTTGCTCAATTCCCCGGGGGTGGGGGTCACACATCTTCCCAGAACCACGGGTAGTCACTAGGCAGTGTGGAGGTGTTCAGAATGCCTCCTCTTGCCCCAGCTAAGGTCATATATGAAGGACCATCCCAGCTTGAGAAGCTACAAATTAAGAGCTCAGAGGTAAGCTAAGGTCAATGATGCTACTTGGTACTGCCTCACTTCCCTGTTTGGACCAGTATTAGTGTGATATTTGTAATTCTACAGGATGATTGCTGTTTGACACACACTGTCCCCACATGGTGACTTTCCTGAATAAATTACCCTCACAAAGGGCCGCTGTAGCAAACCATTTGGGAATTTCCTGACAGGGAAGGAGCTAATCAAGACTGTTTTCTTTACAAAATTTTAATAATACATTCACAAGTTCTGAGTACAAAATTTTCATTCTTTTTAAATGCACAGTGGAATTTTCAGTATGAGTAATATTATAACTGTGAAATATATACCTAGAAATACAAAACATCAAAAACAAACCTCCAAAGAAGAAAGAATAACAACAAAAACACAGTGTTTTGGCTCAGGGCCCTGACAATCTAAGAGTGGTTGTATTGTTAAATCCAAGTTTTCTGCTTCTGAGTTCTATTTGCCAGGTACCCCAAGTCCTGCATCTTGTGTAGCAATAAACCATGTATGATGATTTCCTCTTACAATTCTAGGTTTGGGGCAAGCCTTTGGATGGACGGCCCTTAACATGGAAGTTATTACTGCTGTTGATGAATATGCAAGAGAGATTTGCTTATGTTTACAGTAAGTCTCATGCCATAAAACTCTACAAATTCATTAGCTTTATAAATTCATGTTTTCACATATTGAACATATCTCAGCAAAGTGTTCACACACACAATCATCAGAAATACCTACATTCTTGACAATGTGAGAAAAAGTAAACTTCCCTATTCGATTTCTCTACTGTAAGCCATAAATCTGGGGCACTTTTCCTCCAGGACAGGGACCAGAATGATCGGATTCTTACTGCATAAAGATAAGGGCAGTAAGGAATTTGCTAATGCCTTGGAAGTGTGCACAAACTCTTCCCCTTCTTTTTTAAAACCATTTCAAACTAAACTGAGGAAAAACAAAGGTGAAACATGTTGAGATTCAGTAGCATTCTGTTAATCAAAAAACAAGTATTTTAACTAATTTTCTTCTTTCTTATGCATCACAAGCAAAATCCTGGATTTGGAATCTCAAATATAGTTTCGCATTTCAGTTACTTAGGAGAGAAATAGTTAATCAAATCTATACCACTAAAGTGAGTAAATTTGCTATTGTCTCCTTGGTTTTTAACTCAACATATATATTTTAGGTAAAGAAACCTAGACAACAGATGAAATAATTCTGTGGAAATATCTGTAATCAATGTGAAAATCTCTCGGAAGTATGTAAAATAAGTCACTTCTTCAACCTCAAAAAATTCCAAGGTCCAGTGTCATGAAAAAATATTTACCAATCTCTAGTCATACTAATGGAATTTATGCCATTTTCAGTAAATGTTATGTTTTTAAAAATTTTTCCCTAAAAAAGACTATCAATGTAATAGACATGGTGAAGTCTGATAATGAAAGAATATGCAACTTTTCACCCTCCTTAAGCTTAAGAAAAAAAATAAAAAGCTTTCAATATCTGAAGTAATAGCATTGAGTGTATATCACAGAATTAGGCCCAGGTTACAGGAAGATAAGGCCTAGTTAAATAGGAGATAGAGAATTTTAATAACTCTTTCCATTTAATAAACATTCTTAGAACTTTTCAGTAAGAAACTTGTCTTCCTGTGTTACAAACAGGAAATAGTAATTTCCACAAGAAAAGTGACCATATAATTCATGCCACATCATAAATTCCCAAAAAGTATTAGCTTCCCAGTTCTCTATTCCTCATTTATAAACAAATTTATGCTATAAATATTTGCTTTTGTAAGTTTTTTAAAAGGCAAAATATTATATAATGTTTAATCATGAAAATTATAGATAAAATATTCATATAAAGCATATGTTCATAGGTATCAAGAAAAAGATCTTCATGCCCCTTGATAATTAATACTCAATTAAATCAAGGTTAGATATAATCACTATTTCCTTTCCGGCATATTTGTTTGAATTTTTATCTAAAACATCAATCTATCATTAATTAATTATCTTGAATCTTTAAATTCATGCTAAGAAATGGCTTAGAAAGTGTGGTACCCTCTTTTTGATCAGTGAAGAAGCCTACATGTTAGTGTTTCTTCCTTATTTTTGACCACTTTTGATTAGAAGCTTGAATAAATTATGTTTGGACTCCTATTCCTTCACATCTATGATCTTTAGTTTTAGTTTGTTAATGGGCTTTGA
>NW_022927301.1:0-276 GCF_012274545.1 Fukomys damarensis | reverse complement strand
AGCCTTGATTTTGATTTAATTCACAAGGTTAAAGGTGATAGATTAAGAACTACCATAAATTGTCATTTTCTAAATTGTGTTTGAAGCTACTGTGTTTCTGATTGTATCACTTGGGCTAAGGCACGGTGACTGATTTAACCAGTTGTCCTTCCTGATATAGTGAAAGTGAGATTGCTTCAGAGTCATCAGGGATTCAAAGCCTAAACACAAGCTATAACAGGAAGATAAAAGTGTTAAACCAGGAATTAAACCTAGAAGAGTATCAACAACAAAAAT
>NW_022927300.1:0-948 GCF_012274545.1 Fukomys damarensis | reverse complement strand
CTTTTGTTTTGCACAATATATATATTTTAAGATTTTAAGATATATATATATATGTATATATATATTTTTTTTAAGATACACCCACACTGTTGCATGTATAGGCAGTTTATTCTTTCTCCTGTTTTAGATGAACTCCACTGAGTTAAATTTATATGCAATAAAATTTAACAAATTTTAACTAAAGTATTAGATGGATTTGGGAAAATATGGGCAGTTGTATAACTACCACATAACTAACATATGCTCTTTTTTTCTCAAAGTCAATAAAGATTAGTGTAAGACTATACCAAAATAATCAAGGAAATGTAAAGGAAAAGGACCAATGCAGTGGTTTTAGAAATTCTAAGTAAAGAATTAATACTTTTCCAATCACTGATGGATCTCAACTATTAATTTGCCAACATTCAAATTTTAGACTAAAAAGGATAAATAAAAAGAAAAACCAATCTTATGCTGATTGCTATTTGTTGTCAATTAGAATTTTTAAAAGTAAAGCTGTTAGTGAAGAAAGAAGAAAAATATAACCACATTGAATCGAATTCTAACATTTTATGTCAGAAGTTGTCAGCACTTATTGGAAAGAAAACTTATTTGATGACACACAAGAATGAGGAGTTGGAAAAACATAAACAAGAAAAAATGGGTCAGACTGCTAAACTGTACCATCCTCAGGGACAGAAAGCCTGAAATGATGGAAAGTATTCATATTTGTACAATGGTGTGTGCTCATAGAGCGTTTAAATCATATTAAGAAATCAGTACATACTCTTGGATGCGATAGGAAATGCCAATTAATATGCCCTTTCTCCTCTACATGTCTTTTAGAAAGAAGCTTAGAAAACTTATTGAAAACAAATCTCACTTTTTGTCTGTGTAGGATACACTGGTGTCTGAAATACTGTACTCAAATCAAGAGTGAAAATTCCCAACCACGCTGACACCATATCT
>NW_022927299.1:0-264 GCF_012274545.1 Fukomys damarensis | reverse complement strand
AAATCAATGCAATGGAAACTAATAAAACGATACCAAAAATAAATGAAGCAAAGAATTGGTTTTTTAAAGAATAAATAAAATCAATAAACCCTTAGCTAACCTTATCCAAAAAAAAAAAAGAAAGAAAAGGCTCAGATCCATGCAATCAGGAATGAAAAAGGTGAAGTCACAACAGATCCAAAAGAAATACAGAGGATAGTAAATACCTATTTTGAGAACCTGTACTCTAACAAAATGGAAAACACAGAAGAAATGGACAGATTT
>NW_022927298.1:0-238 GCF_012274545.1 Fukomys damarensis | reverse complement strand
GAACCATCATAACAGAGGTGTTGATTTATTAAATTAACATATTTCAAATAATGATTCAATACATCTTCCTTGAAAGGGCTGTTGAAAAGAAAATCCTACCTCATCAGTTTATTACATTACTTATTCAAGCACATCATATCATGCAACCTCTTTAGACTTCATTCTTATCAAAGACGTAGTTCCATAAACTGTCTGATAACAAAGTTAAATTCGATCTTTCGGGTCCACTTTAACACAA
>NW_022927297.1:0-254 GCF_012274545.1 Fukomys damarensis | reverse complement strand
AAAATGTTGTTAGTAGTAGTTTATCTCTTCACATGTAATAGCCAATAATGATTAACCTCTTCCGATTTTGTTAGAAATTCCATACTAAACAATTTATACCTAATAGTTTATTTAAACCATAAAACAATCCAAAGAGATATAGACATTTTCATTATTAAAAGAGGAGGGAAATTAGGCTTAAATAACTTGGCTAAGTTTACAATTACACTATGCACAAACTTTTTATTTTCATTTATTTCAAATTTATAATGCTC
>NW_022927296.1:0-205 GCF_012274545.1 Fukomys damarensis | reverse complement strand
AGACTGGTCCTTGAGGCAAAGTCTCCCCACAGAGGGGCAGCCCGAGCCTCCACAGTCAAGCCTTGCACCCCCACTTTATAAAAGTGCGCTCTCTCATGATTTCCTTGGGGTTGGAACGCACAGGGGGACCACACGGGGAGACGGCTGGAGGAGCCCAACTGAGGTAAGCCAGGCATGCAAGAGATGAGAGCTCTTGTTCATTTCT
>NW_022927295.1:0-294 GCF_012274545.1 Fukomys damarensis | reverse complement strand
ATGATTACATTTGACCCAAAGTTGTCTTAGTAACTTTCCCCTTGTTTTTGTATAAAGGAACTGCGAATGAAGTCAAACATTTCCTTGTATTCAAGCAACTGAGTTTCAGGCACTCATAGAAGTCACACTTCATGCAATCAGAAGCTGGTAACTGATCATAACATTTCCATACAAGAGGAATGCCTACTTCAACCAACCAGTTTGCTTTTGCATGTTTCTTCCTTCTCTCAGAATGCAGTAGAAATATAACTTGCACCTGTAGTGGAGTGAGACATTCTGAGGCATCTTCAATCT
>NW_022927294.1:0-221 GCF_012274545.1 Fukomys damarensis | reverse complement strand
CAAATGAAAGAACAAATATCACATTTGTTGGGTTGAATCATGTCACTCAAAAAGATACATTCCGGTCCTAACCCCCAGGACATGTGAAGATGACCTTACTGGGAAACAGATCTTTGCAATGTAATTAGGTTTAAATAAAGTCGGGCTGGGTTAAGGCAGGCCCTGAACCCAGTAGCCAGTATCTTTATGTAGAAGGACAGAAATGCAGAGGAAATGTCTAT
>NW_022927293.1:0-284 GCF_012274545.1 Fukomys damarensis | reverse complement strand
TGCCTGGTAACAAACAAACAAAAAATATAAACAAAGATTGTCACGCTCCATCCTAGAGTAGTTGAGATGCCATGCAATCAGATTTCCCTTTACTTTGACCTTACCATCTAGACTTCCTTTTTCACTCACTCCGTATGTGATCATTTCCTCTTATATCTGCAATACATTTGCCCTGCTGCTTCTCTCATTTTACCTTCTTGGTGTAGCACATCGGGAAGTAGCATCCAGCCCCACAGTAGCCCCTTTCTGGCTCTGACCTTGTCCCTAGTATTCATCCACTTTGT
>NW_022927292.1:0-382 GCF_012274545.1 Fukomys damarensis | reverse complement strand
GGAGGTAAAGAGAAGCAAAGGACTAGTATGCCTGGAAGGTCAAGAGTGATGCCACAGAACTGGCGCCTCAGCTGAACTTGAGGATAAATAATAACTAGGCAGCCTAGGACCAATGGAGTGCAAGTGAGGGAGGAAGAACAGGGTGACACAGATGGAGGCATACCAGGAAGACGCAAAAGCATCTGCAGGATGGCAAGCCATATGAAAGAGAAACTCTGAGTGCAGCTTGTATTTTACAAACTCGTGGTGTGGACTGGGTCACAAAATGGCCACACTACATGTGCTTCTTTCCTGCAAAACTCAGGTGTGGAAAAATGACTCCCCAGTGCAACAGTTTTTAGAAATGTTCCCACAAGCCCAGATTAGTGATACATCAATTCAG
>NW_022927291.1:0-2550 GCF_012274545.1 Fukomys damarensis | reverse complement strand
TATACTGCAAATGTTTATTAATAAAAATAAAAATAAATAAATAAATGCACCACTCTTGTGAGGGATATTATTGCGAAGGCTGTGCATATGTAGAGGCAGATAATACATGGGAAATCTCTGTGTTTTCATTCAATTGTTCTGTGAACTAAATCTGTGCTAAAAGTAGTCTATTAATTTTTTTAATTTTCATGTAAATAAATGTAAGATTAAGTAACTTTAAGACAAAAAATAGACTTTTAAATTTTTTCATGAGAAATGAGCGTATTTTGTGGACAACTGCAGCAAGCTTAAGCCCATGGTTCTGCCCTAGGTGGAGATGGGGCACATAACCAGGGTTCCTCAAAGAGGGGCATCTCAAGATCACACAAAAGGTCAGTCTTCATTCACTGTATTGCCCCCATGGAGACGGATATTCCACCTCACCCTGGTCCATCTGTGTGCTGTGTGTGCCATGAGCCACCATTACTATTGAAGTTTGTCACATCCATCAATCACATTAAGGTGGAAAGACATCAGCATAGTCTTAAGAAATTAAATGATAACAAAGTATACTTTGGCAAGCTTTTTTGAATGATCAGGGAAGCATTAGGAAAACATGAATTTAAACTTTTTATAAGAATAACGAAGTCACTATGCTCTTAGTTTGTATTTCATTTAAGGATAAAACATTTTTAAAACTCCTACCCATCTAAATTGTTTTCATAATACAGAATACACAAGGTTTAGTGAAAATTAAGTGAAGTGGAAAATTTCACATTATGAGAAAAGACATAGCACAATGCAGCAGTTAAATAAAAACATAAGAATGTTGAGTGATGTCCCAAGAAAGATATGTTGATGTTCTAACTTCATAATGTCAAAATATGATGACCTTGTTTGGTAAAGATGTCATTCTAAATGTAATTAGTTAAAACCAAGTCATTCACGAACAAGGTGAGGCCTCAATCCAGTAAGACCTGTGTCTTTCTAAGAAAAGGAAAGAGCAGATAAAATGGCATATGCCCAAAATCTCAGCTACTGGTGAGACTGAGGCAAGAGATTTATAAACTGGAGGTCATCTTGTACAATTTAGTGATATTCTCTCTCAAACTTTGAAACCAAAGTTGGGAACTCAGTGGTAGAGAGCTTGTCTAGCAAGTGTGAGCCCCTGGCTACAATCCCCAGTACCAAAAAGTAAATAAATAAATTAATAAATAAGGGACAAGAACACAAAAGACAGTCAAGGCCTACAAGAGGCAGCAAGTAGATATTGCATCCACAAGCTGAGAAACATCCAGATTGCCCCCAAAATACCAAAAGATAGAAAAAACAAGGAAGGGTTCTCCCTTCGAGGTTTCAGAGGGAGCATGAGCCTGCCAACTCCTCTCTTTAGACTTGGAGTCTCCAGAATTGTGCCAGTAAGTTTCCATTTTAATCCACCCCATTTCTGGTGGTTTGATAAGGAGCCCCAGGAGATGAATACACTCAGGACCTATCCCTTACTAGCTGTGGCCCTAAGAAGGTCCTTTACCTCTTTAGACCCTGGGTTCCCTAATATAATGAGGATGATAGTGTTGATACTTAATAGGATTGTGGCAACGAGATATATTTTTTTCAAAAATGTTAGGTGCATGTAACATTTATTAAATGTTTATTGTACTCATAAATACATAAAGGATCAACCACAATACCTGATACATAGATGACATTCAAAGAATTGCTTCCTTTATGTAATAATAAATTTTTAGGTTAGTCTGTCTTCTGACTTTTTCTTCTCTTTTCTTCTCTTTCTCTGGAAATTGTGAAATTTTGAAAAATCCTCCAAGCGCACACTTTACTACCCAGTTCTTCTGTGTAGGTGCGTAAAATATACTTACTTAGCAATGAGACAAATGTGGTTTGATAAATTTGACTACTTTTCATTCCCTCACAACCTCTAAATCATAATCATTTGCCATTTAGATTCATAGAACCCTACAATTTGTGTTTTGGATTTTTGAGTTCCTAATCTTTCATTGCAGACATTGGAATTCTTAATTTTTATGGATGTTGACCCGCTCGTGACCATGCATTAATATTTATAAAGTGTTCTGTGATCTTTCTAAAAAGTGAGGTACATTTTAATGAGTTCACCTGGCAATTTCATGTCACATGTAATACTATTAGTATATTAATTTTCTTATATTTATGTACTCACTATTTTTTCATGCTCATTAAACATGCACTCGTCATGAAAGGATTTAATTGTACAGATAACCAGGGAAAAGAGAAGATATGGGAATATAAGAAATTAATAGGCCAAAGAAGAACATGACAGGAGCATTTATATAAGAACCCTTGGTTCCTCTTGGAACAGATATAGCAGCTGACTGAACTCTTGGAGAAAACGGGTTTTAAAAACTTAAATTGTTCTTTGCACTTACATGTTTTCACAAAAATTCTTTGGCTTGTAAGAATTACAGTTAAAATCTAAAACACTGAGAATCCGAAGTAGATGAACATTTGTCCATAGTAAATTTAAAACATTTTTCAGAATCCTATTGAGAGCATCATTTACCTTCAGAGCCCTAA
>NW_022927290.1:0-951 GCF_012274545.1 Fukomys damarensis | reverse complement strand
TATGCCTCTGCAGAGTTGGTCCAAGGACTGGCCCAATCAGGAGGTTTGAGAATGGCTGGGGGGGGCAAGTCGTGGGGGTGTTTCAAGGGTGCCCGCATGGCTACCTTCCTTACTGGATCTGGTGGTGCGCAGACCAGGAGGTCGTGCACCTGCCAGGTGGTCCTGGGCAGGCAGCTGGAGCGACCTCCTCTGGGGTCCTTGGGTCCTTACTGGATCTGGTGGCGTGCAGTCCGGGAGGTCGCGTGCCCGCTGAGTGATCCCAGGCAGGCAGGCAGGTGGAGAGACCTCCTCTGGGGTCTTTGGGTCCTTGCTTATGCCTGTTTCTTTATAAGCTATTTGGTATAATCTAACACAAACCAGGACCAAATAAATAATATATACACCTTTCTTTCTAAATGACTTCTAGAGGTCATCTCAAGGACACAAGTAACCTTTCAGGGCTTGGTTCTCAAAGAGACATGTTGGGTACATTAGGTATGGTAAAGAGCATATTAAGTGGAAGTCTATGGCAATAGCAATGTATTCTAGAAGAGAAACATATGGCCATTTCACATGTGCACAGAGATAAGGGTGCATGTCTGAGTGGAATACAGATGTGTGGGCAAAGAGAACTGGCAGAAATAGTAGTCTGGGACTTCACAAATGTCATTGGGCAGATTCCATGTGTGTGTTATTTAGAAGCTGTGCTCTGTTAACATAGGCTGGAAATAGGGAGACTGGCCCAGAGATAGAAAGGATGCAGTATATGTAAGTGGAAAAGCATTGTAAATGCTAGACTGGACCTTAATAACTGACAGGGATCTTATGGTAAGAACTAAATTCATAATTATGTCAGGAAGTCTTGTCTCCAAAAGACAGAAGGGCCAGTTCAAACAAGTCAAAATGTCCCAGATGCTAGTGGTTCCTCAAGTGGCAGTCCCAAAGGTTAGGTGGGTTTCAGGATTTACTGAA
>NW_022927289.1:0-219 GCF_012274545.1 Fukomys damarensis | reverse complement strand
CTGAGTTAATCCTTCATGACTCTTCTAGCCTTTGCTCTTTAGTTTAGGTCGATGGAGTGGTTCCTCTTTTCCAGAAAATCCAAGTATAGAATGCTGGTGTCTTTTCATAGCAACAGTTTTAGACTAGTGCATAACGATTCAGTGGCAAGTACTGCCTTTAAACTTTCCAGCCAAGCCACATGGATATGAAAAATATGCCCATATCTTCTCACTTTTAGT
>NW_022927288.1:0-227 GCF_012274545.1 Fukomys damarensis | reverse complement strand
AATAATAAGCTCTCAATATATAGCAACTGTCATTGTTCCCATCAAGCCAAAATTATGATATTCCCAGATCAACCTAGTAAAATCATCCTCATTGGTTATGAATATAAAATTAATTGAGATTGCTAATCTAGGCTACTTTAACTGAGATAGTTTTTGCATGGATTATCCAAATATAATATCCATATTCCACTTTTCAGTTACAGCTAATGCATAATTGACATGATATT
>NW_022927287.1:0-243 GCF_012274545.1 Fukomys damarensis | reverse complement strand
AAGAATCATTTACTTTTGGATGCAAGATCTCTGCCTTTGTGATAGTGACATACATTTATTTCTTTGTAGGCATTGTCAGAAATCATCATTTTATAGGAGGGTTCCAACAGTCATTCAGGCCTTTTCCTCTCTGACTGCTTGAAGTACTTAACATTCGTATTAATGACCCTGAGTGGCTCAGCTCCCAGTAATCATGGTGTCTGTGGAGGGTCTTGAAGGGTTTCCTCAAATGTCATGACTGCT
>NW_022927286.1:0-333 GCF_012274545.1 Fukomys damarensis | reverse complement strand
TAACCTGATCTAATCTACTGCTGTAGGAAATATCCCACTATGGAACATCACATCCTTGATGTCTGTTAAGTTGTAAGTACTAGGTCTGAAGGTATAGAACTATATGTATTATATCTGAAGGTGATTTCTAAGCAAGTTTTTAAAAATTTTATTTGTTTCTGAAGAAATATATTTACTACTCTGGAATTCATGCAATTCAATTATAACAGAAATGTTTCATTTGCAGAATGGTGGTATTAGCTCTTCAGAGACTGCAGATGACGGCTATGAACTCTGAATATCATACATAAAGGAGTATCTGATAACCCTGAAGAATGAACGAAAATATGTTGA
>NW_022927285.1:0-528 GCF_012274545.1 Fukomys damarensis | reverse complement strand
TTGAACTCTGCAAGGTTCTACTGCAAGTTTCCTGAAGATATTCCAGGATGGGAGGTGGTGGTCCCTCTAACTTAACAGCATTGTGGTCTGGTGTGCCTTTTTTGCAGAGATTCTCCTCACTTTTTGAGTGGGCTTCAATTTTCAAGGAGCCCAAGACAGGTCCTCTTTCTGTTGTTCACTTCTGCTCTACCTTCTAGAGGTCAGGACGATGGCCTTTGTGACACCTCTATGCCTCTATGGTGTGGATCTGGGTACTGGCACAGCCAGGAGGCCAGAGCTGGGGGTGATGCTGCTGCTCTGCTCCACGCATCTCAGCCTCTCACCCATCTTCTTGTTGTTAGGAGGCCGGGGAGGGCCAGCAAGTCAACTCCTCATGGCTCAGCTACTTACCCATCTGCTCATTGCTAGAAGGCCAGGGTGATATTCAGGTTTTGAGTCTGTCTTATTTCACTTAATGTGATGGTTTTCAGTTCCATCCAGTTTCCAGCAAATAATGTTATTTTATTCTTTTTGCAGCTTAAAAATACT
>NW_022927284.1:0-206 GCF_012274545.1 Fukomys damarensis | reverse complement strand
ATGACTACATGGATAAACCAAGAGGATATTATGCTAATTGAAATAAACCAGTCATAGAAACACAAATACTGCATGATTCCACCTACAGGAAGTCTACAAAATTATCACAGTGATACAATCAAAGAAGGGAATGCTGATTGTCCAGGGATGAGATGGAGGGAAACAGGGAGTTACTAGTCAATGGGAATTAAGTTTCAGATAGGCAA
>NW_022927283.1:0-200 GCF_012274545.1 Fukomys damarensis | reverse complement strand
CTTCTGGGAAATTAGGAATCAGGTGGTGGTTTAGGGTTAGGTTCAGGGTTGGTGAGCGTGATCCAGAAGGGATTCGCCTACTGGATAGTTTGCATGGCAGTGGGAAGGTGAGCGCAATGTCTTTCATGAAGGTGGGAGCAACTGTGCATTTCCAAGGACCTGAACATTGCACCCTAGATATAATGGGTAGTGCCTGGCCC
>NW_022927282.1:0-1380 GCF_012274545.1 Fukomys damarensis | reverse complement strand
AGTTTGCAGTGGTCAGGTGCTTGTGGGAAGTTCAGAACTGCTAAGCACTCTTTTAGGCCTATGGGCTTTTTTGGCTACAAGCCTTTCACAACAGTGCTTCAATCTCTGCCAGGCAGAGACCTACAAACAAGAAGGAATACAGTTACACTCTGTAGGAGAAGTGGATATCACTGGTAAACTGACAGAGTTATAGCCCCTTGCTCTGTGCAGTCCTTTCACATTTAGCAAACATACACCTTTGGTTTTAATGGGGTAACCTGCAAAAGGATCTGCTTCCTGGGAAAACTGTGGTTGAAAGCACAGAGGTACTCTAAAAAGTGCCTTTGCTTGCTAATATAAATTTCAACTTATCACCAATTTCCAGAATTGCAGGACCGTGTGGGTATCAGACTTGCTAAGCACTCTCTTAGAACTAATGGATTTTCTGGCTAGAAGCCTCTAACCACAGTGCTTCAAACTCTACCAGGCAGAGACCTACAAACAAGAAGGAATACAGTTGCACTCTGTATGAGAAATGGACTTCACTGGGAAACTGACAGAGTTGCAGCCCCTTGCTCTGTGGAGTACTTCACCAACAGCAAACTAACCCCTTGCATTTCAAAGTGCTAAGCAGTGAAAGAAGTTGCTTCCTGGGAAATTTGGGGTTTAAACCACAGAAGCACTCTCAATAGTGCTTTTGCTTTCTAACCTCAACTTGAACTTATGCTCAAGTTTACAGAGGTTCTCATCCTTTGGTGGAGTCAGAACTGCTAAGCACTCTCATAGGTCTCAGGGCTTTTCTGGCTACAAACCTCTCACAACAGTGCTTCAATCTCTGCCAGTCAGAGGTCTACAAACAAGAAGGAATACAGTTGCACTCTGTATGAGCGGTGGACTTTACTGGGAAACTGACAGAGTTGCAGCCCCTTGCTCTGTGGAGCACTTCACATTCAGCAAACTAACCGCTTATGTTTCAAAGTGCTAAGCAGTAAAAGTAGCAGCTTCCCAGATAAAACTGGGGTTTACAACGAAAAAGCACTCAGAAAACTGTGTTTGCTTTCTAACCTCAAACTGAACCTATCACCAAGTTTATAGAGCTCTGGAGGATTCTGGGGCCTCAGAGCAGTTGAGCACTCTCTTAGGCCAAAGGGCTTTTCTGCCTACAAGCCTCTCACCCCAGTGCTTCCATCTCTGCCAGGCAGAGATGTACAAAGAAGAAGGAATACAGTTCCACTCTGTATGAGAAGGGGATTTCACTGGTAAATGGACAGCATTGCAGCCCCTTGCTCTGTGGAGTACTTCACATTCAGGAAAGTAACCGCATTGGTTTCAATGGGCTAATGTAGGAGACCAAATATTCATATTCTCAGAGTTGTTTTTGAGCCTAACATAACCGCCTCC
>NW_022927281.1:0-821 GCF_012274545.1 Fukomys damarensis | reverse complement strand
ATTTTATCACAACACTGCCAGCCTCCTCCCTGTCTTCTCAGTGGAATTCTCTTCACCAAGCACCTTCTGCTGCCCACTCTGGAGTTCAACAAGTTCTTTCACCATCAGATACTCCTTATAGTCCTCAACAAACTCTTCTATGTCTGCACCATCAACATCCAGATCCATATTCTTGTGCTTGTACACAAATCTCCTCCACTCTCTGTGCATCAGACCCTTTGAACAGATGTCCAGTGACACATTCTGGCCACAGTTTCCTCTAGGCTGAGTTTAAGGTCCAGTACCTGACATCTTCCCAGGTTTATCAATGAGATTGACGCAGTGGAGGACATTGAAATGTTTCTTCTAGAACTCTTTCAAAGCCAAGGACATCTCTTTGGTGATATTAAAATGCCTGGTGAAGAGAACCTTTGTGCTGGAAGTTCCCAATCTCCTGCTGGCCTATCAGCTGCAGAAGAGGTGTCATGTTGGAGGGAAGAAACTTGACCTTTATGAAATCATACTTAGCATCCATATCATCCATCAAGGCTAGAGGGTGTGCTGGGACACTGTCCATCAGAAGGCACCTTTCAGGTGGGTGTCAGAAAGATATTTCTTAATGGTGGGCATGAACCCTTCATGCAGCCATTCCATGAATAACTACCTTGTAACCTAAGATTTCATATTGGCCCTCTATATGACAGACAGCCTGGCCTTGTTTACATTCTGTGCGTGAGGAATCTATCAATGGTACACTAGTAATGGCTCAATCTTCAGACTGCCACTTGCATTTTTCATTCATGGGCTTTTCCCCCAGCAATACCCTTTCCTCCTGTGTGATA
>NW_022927280.1:0-214 GCF_012274545.1 Fukomys damarensis | reverse complement strand
CTATTCCACTCCACCCTAGCCTACAGCTTGTATTTTCTTCCACTTGTGCAGAGCTCATATTTCCGCTGTGCGAGTCTCAGGCGCTGCTCCTTCTCTCTGTCACTGAGCTGGCTGATCCACACTGTGCTTCACGGCACGTGTGCTCTGTGTCACTCGCCAGGATTTCATACCTGGACGAAGACAGGGTGAACGTCCTCAAGCAACATCCCTGAGG
>NW_022927279.1:0-225 GCF_012274545.1 Fukomys damarensis | reverse complement strand
CTGGGTCATGGAGTTTGCGGAGGCCAGGCTGTGGGGTCAGGGCATCAGGAGAAGGCCCTCCATCGAGAGGAGGCTGGGCCATGACCCTGAGTAAAGATTGTGCTGGCCAGTAGAGATTGTGAAACCAGGTTGGCCACGGCACTGCCCTGGGTGGGACACTTGAGGTGCTTCCTTTTTCTCTCTTTTTGCAACTATTTTATTTTAAAATTTATTTTAAGGTACATT
>NW_022927278.1:0-333 GCF_012274545.1 Fukomys damarensis | reverse complement strand
GTGGTTTTGAACACTTCTCCAGAGAAGCAGACTGATCTGATACCTCAAAATTTTTATAGGAATAAATATTTCTTCAGGACATCAGCAGTGAATTGTTGAAAGGCAGAACCACATGGAGCTAGCCTGCCGTGTATAATTTGTGGGTGGCTAAAGAATGAGACTTAATGGGGGAAATGGTAAGAATTTCCATCCCATGCCCCAGCCCCAGACTCAGCAGTGAACAGGTGAGAGGCCACACTGTGTAGGCACAGGCAGCACCCTCATGGCCCGCCCATCCCCCATGTATCTCTGGCCTCCTGGCTGTTCTGGAACTTGGATTCACACCACAGAGGC
>NW_022927277.1:0-336 GCF_012274545.1 Fukomys damarensis | reverse complement strand
CCTTGGTTAGATTAGCATGGAATTTAGTATCAGGCAGACCAGGACTGAGCCACAGAGCCATCACTGACTATTTTACTTTGAGCAAGGCATTCTAAGTCTCAGTTTCCCCATCTATAAAATATATGAGCACAATGATAAGCTCATTTGAACTGCTGAAATCCTCTACCTTCATTGCTGCTGTGGTTTAGATATGCAATGCTCCCAAAGGCTTACGTGTTGAAGGCTTGGTTCCTACGCAGGTATGTCCAGAGATGGGATTTTGGGGTTGAGATCGGATTATGAGGGCTCGGATTAAGTCAGTGGATTAATCCATTGATGGGTTAATAATTGAATACG
>NW_022927276.1:0-373 GCF_012274545.1 Fukomys damarensis | reverse complement strand
AATCAGGGGTGTAAGTATAAAATGACCATCTGTGTGCCAGAGAGCCTGAGGATCTCCCCAAAGATTCAGGGCCTGGAGCTCCCTGCAGTGTGGAGCACAACCATTGGGCAAGCCCAGGGGTCTGCACTGGAAGGCAGAAGAGACTGCCCTGGAGGCTGGAGGGAATTAAAGGCAAATGTCCAAAGGCAATGCTGAAAACCAGAGCTCCTCAGAGAAGGAAAAGGGAGATTCCTTTTTTTCTTTGTACTCCATCCAGGGTACACTTCTATTGGCTGGTGCTGCCCAGATCCAGGAGGGGTCTTCCCTCCTCAGTTTGTGGCCTACCCATCTGCCATCCAGACACAGCCAGAGTCTCACCAATCTGCTCAGCAGC
>NW_022927275.1:0-223 GCF_012274545.1 Fukomys damarensis | reverse complement strand
AAAATTAGATTTTTAATGAAACTTGAGTTATGTTTTTTTGGATCAGATAAAGACAATTTGTCAGGGAGTTTTGAGTTGACAGCAAGTATCTAGAGAGATCACATTAAATAACCTTTGATAAATTAAACCTGTTATGTTTTTATTTTTGTTTGTAGTATTTTTACTCATGGAAAGGTAATTTTTTGTCAATATTTATAAATGTTTAGGATATTGCTTTAAAACA
>NW_022927274.1:0-209 GCF_012274545.1 Fukomys damarensis | reverse complement strand
GAGCTTTTTGGTGACTAGAATAGTTTTCTGATGTCTTCTCATTCTTTACAGTTAATCTGAAAGAAGATCATGGAGTAATACCTGAGATTCTTGTTGGCCATAAGTAGCCTTAATATGGAGCTTCCTTTATCCTCAGGCCTCTTAGTATTTTTTTAATGTGAATAAATGTTGAATTAAACTAAATTAGAAACAGTATAAGTAATTTTTCA
>NW_022927273.1:0-232 GCF_012274545.1 Fukomys damarensis | reverse complement strand
TAACTATATGGCCCTATACCTGTGCTGCTAATTTATATAAATACTAAAGTGTCACCCCTGAAATAGACTGTCAAAGAAGCAGATTTTCTAAAATGAAGCAAGTTTTGCAAGTAGTTTTCAATGAAACTAGTCATGGCTTCAGCCTGATCACAGCATTAGCAGCGTTAATACATAAGTTGTACTACATAGAGCCATTAATTTCATTCACTAATCAGTGAATAAAATGTATAAA
>NW_022927272.1:0-423 GCF_012274545.1 Fukomys damarensis | reverse complement strand
ACAGGCGAGAGAAAAGGGCATTATTTTGAAGAAATAATGGGTGAAAACTCCCCCAGACTTTAAAAGGAGTGAAGAAATTTAAGAAACTCAGTGAACTTCAATGAGGATAAACTAAGAGACCCCTGTAACACACATGGACATTACTGAGGAGTGAAATAAGACAGCTCACAATGGCTGAGAGACTTAAGCACCCCACTTTAAATAATGATCAGCTAGACAGACAAATCACTAGGTGAGTGTAGGATTTGAACAGGCCAACTAAACTAACAGACAAACATATACACAATACCCCCACCAACAACAGCAGAACACACAGAACATTCTCAAAGAGACAAACCATAAAAAAATATTTTCTCCAACAATGGAATGAAGCTGGAAAAAGGAAACTAGGACATCCACACATGTGTGGAAATAAAACAAGAC
>NW_022927271.1:0-201 GCF_012274545.1 Fukomys damarensis | reverse complement strand
ATAAATAGAATAATACAAAAGAAGGAAGATTGGTTAGACTCAGAGGTCAATGGGCAAGTTTTCATAGAGAGCACAATATGTTATAAAGGCACAGAGAGGAGAATTATCATGTTGAATCAGGGTTAAGTTTTTCAATTTAGAGTCTGTTGATATTTTGGGTTAGATTATTTTTTACTATGAGAAGCTACTATCTTCATTTCA
>NW_022927270.1:0-744 GCF_012274545.1 Fukomys damarensis | reverse complement strand
AGTGGTCGTGGACTCTGTTACTAATAGTAAAAGATGGAGCTGGCATTTGAAACCAGGTAGCCTGACTTCAGTCCGTGCACTTGAGACTCTCCTACCCCCACTGTACTGCACCCCGAACTTGCTGAGGCTTTGGCCGTATGGCTCCAGTACTCCTGTCACATTCATTCAGTCACCGGTGTTCAGTAACAGATTTGGAGACAGGTCGTGGACTGAAATATTTGACCTAACTGAAAATACTTCCCAAATTAGCACTTAAAATGCAGTCTCTAGGATCTGAGAGTTAATGTCTTACAGGTCTGCATTTCATAAAATTTGCAGATGGTTCTATCCTTGCACCAGTTGGACCTTTAGGAACGCACGGTCTGTGTTATTTGAGTTTTGGACTTTCTAGCTGATAGGTGTACGCCTCAGTCTCACAAAATTACAGAAAGATGGAGTTATGTTTAATAGTGACTCAGGACGAGTCATTTAAATATTTTTTTGGTTTTTTGAGACAAGGTCTGTAGTTCAGGCTGGCTTTGAACTCACTGTGCTCCTCCTGCCTCAGCCTCCCCAGTGCTGGGATTACAGGTGTGTGCCACCATTCCCAGCTTAGTCATGTAGACTTCTGAAACCCTGTGTTCCTCTATAAAATTGTGCTGACGACTAAGCATTGTTGAGGGCTTGGGGTACCATGAAGTGTCCTCCCTCACGTGTTGGACGGGCTTTCTTCACACTTTGCTGTCACTTGTCATCCTTTTTTTT
>NW_022927269.1:0-265 GCF_012274545.1 Fukomys damarensis | reverse complement strand
AGATCAACAATATACCTGGACTTTTACACCACAAGGCTATCTCAAGAATTCCATGTATCTCTCTCAACTTCTAAAGGTTGGAATCAGTGATACCACCCTTTCAAGGTAATCAATTCTGGTATAGTATGTGGGTGACATACTGTTACATTCACTTTCTTAAGTGGCTTCCCAAAAGCATGGCTTCCACTTGTCATAGGAAGGAGCACACAAAAAACATAAGATCTCAAAAGAAAACTGCAATTTTTAAGCCCCATATAAAGTATTT
>NW_022927268.1:0-208 GCF_012274545.1 Fukomys damarensis | reverse complement strand
GCCCTGCTGGGGCACTCAGATACCTGCAGGGGCCTGACCCTGTGTGGGAAGAGAAGCCACAGGGTGTGAGGGAAAGAAAGCGCAGGTCAAGCTCCCCTGTATGGAGTGCAACACACTCATGTTTGCAGAGGCTGAAGCAGGTGGGTTGGAGTCCCATAGGCACTGAGTTTGCAACTCAGAGAAAAGAATCCTGGCATCATCGAAAGTA
>NW_022927267.1:0-214 GCF_012274545.1 Fukomys damarensis | reverse complement strand
CAGGACCCCACTGTGAACTCAATTAACTTACTTTCTTCTTCAAAGCCCTATTTCTAGATACAGTTATACTGGGGATTCGGGCTGCAATAATAGACATTTAGGGGATCCAAGCTTCGGTCAATAGCATAAACACCAATCTCCACATTCCCACCCCATCTAGCCCTTTCTAGATGCACTTGAAAGTCCAGTAATGAGAAGACCAATGGGCTCATGA
>NW_022927266.1:0-3148 GCF_012274545.1 Fukomys damarensis | reverse complement strand
TTCCTGGGCAGGGCTGCTGTTGGCCACCTCCATCCACTGCAGGCTTGTGCTGACCATCGGTCACCCACGCTGGGTGCTGGACTCAGCTGCTGCTTTCCTCCTGCGGTGCCAGCTTCCCTTGGGCAAGGTTTGGTGACTTTAAATGGCTGGTCTGTGAGGCTGCAGTCGCCGCCCTCCAGGGCTGGTTTGTGCCACACACAGTCAGAGAGCTCTGCTGAGTGCTAGCTTCTGCAGCACCCTAGTGCTAACTTCCCTTAGTGCTTTTTCCTCTTTCTTTGGGTTCAGCCCTATTCATGAACTTAATTCCTGAGCAGACAGACAGTACTTTTTGAGCCCATATTACACAAAAAATAAATCATGAGCATGCTTCCAGGACCACAAAAAGCGAGTATTTATTTTACAGGAAATTGTGCTATAGCACAGGGGTTCAGTCCAGTGGGGGAGCCTCCTAGGCAATGCTGCTTATGTAGCAGTTGCAGGCCTGTGATCGTTACCCGGCTCCACAGAGCCTCTGGGTTCATGGCTGGGCTCCAGTCAGGAGGCCCTGCTGATGCCAGTGAATCCTCTGGACGGCCGTCTCTGGGACTGGGGGTGTTAACAGTGAGCCCAGGACTCTCCCTGTCTGATCTCACTCATGACCGTGTGGCCCTGCTCTCCCCCAAAGCACAGCACCAGCTCTCAAGTGGAGGGCAGCACACTGATCGCTGAGTTCAGCACTGCTGCTGTCCGTTGGCGAAAGATGCATAGGAACAGAAGGAACAGCACAATTATCTTTCTTTTCTTCTTTCCTGCCTCCCTTTGCCCAAATAAGAGAAGCCTTCTGGGAGAGTCTGGAGCTGTGCTCTGTCCTTGGTGCTGACTTCTGAGCTGTCCGGTTTGCCCTTGAGCAGCCTGAGTTCAGTTACCTCCATTCCCTGTGCTTGGGATCAGGGTGGGGGTACGTGGGGTCAGCATAATCCTTGTGCACGTCCCTACCATGGGCCCAGTTCTTCAGTTTTCAGGCCTGGCTCCTGGGGAACATACACAGAAATTATTACTCCCTGTGACTTAACTCCTGACTCTTCAATGTTGTCTGTTTTGAGAATGAGGGAGACAGCAGAAGAGAGCATCTGCATAATCTGTGTGCAGGTCCTGACCAAGGTCCCAAGTTCCTTGTACACCCAGTCCTTGCTTCAGATTTCTGGGTTCTCCAATGCCCATGAGCCACTCAGTTTATTCAAAACGGCCCCCATAGATAAATAGATTATATTATGTTTATGTAATAGTGTAATATAATTCTTTTCCATCCCATGTAACAGAAAATTAATCAGCTTTTATTTCACTAAAATTAAAGTCTTTCTTAACAAAAATGTCAACTACTGGGTCATACAGTCTATTGATGTGTTTGCCAAGAAAAACCAATAGAATGTATTTTCTAAATCATGAAAAGACAAATAACTGATTGTAAGATAAGCTGCTCCTTATAAAAATAACCAAAGAGTGGAGAGTGGAAATAATACATAAATACATGGAATTCCTGAGACCTTTTTGTGATGAGAGAAGAGCACTAACCATATATCAAACAGTCAATATTTATTAAATTCTTAATCCTAATCACAGAGAAAGACAACCAGGAATATCTACAAATATAGATGCTAGAAAAGATAGATACTGAAGTTCAAAAAAGATTGGAAGCAATATTGATGAAGTAAAATTTTGTCATTGATTTGCCAATGTAAGTATTTAAACTATTTGGATAAAATAATTAGCAGTCTTAAAGTACTAAATTATTCATAAATATTAATTCTTGAGATGGAAACACTGTACTTTAGAAACCCAAAATGATGGAAGTTTTGGTCTCCACGTGTCTCACAGGAACACACCTAAAATCCACTATTGCTCAATGATTTCCAAATTGGCAAATTCAGGTTCTAAATTTCAGGTTCTAAACAATATACAGTGAAAGTAGTAATTTTTCTCCTTTGCTGAGTACATGGTGATCTTACGCATTTTAATTTTACAGAGCTTATCTGATAGCAAATTTTGAACTCAATAAAGAGACAAAGACTCTAAGATATGACAGAAATCATGTTAAATATGTATACATAAATATATAGATATATATTCGTAACCACTGAATTAGAAAAACATGCACAAAACAGGAAACAATGTGTATGTTCCTCTTTTATATATAATCATCATTTTCTAAACTGTCTGCAACATTAAGATATCTCACTTTCCTATAACTTACTTCTACTTCAATACATTACCTAATCCTAAGGTAAAAACGGCTTCCATGTATTTTTATCTGTGTGCTAGTGTGTAAATTAAAATGAATAAAAGAGATCTGTGAAACATAAAGGAATACAACTCAGAAATATGTAGAGTCCACTATGTCAGAATATAATAGGATTCCTACACTTCTTATGACAAATACTGGCACTTATTTTGTCTTAAAAGTTTTATGTTCATCATCTCCTAAGAGAGACATGGAATTATTATATATCGTGCAATTGGGCATCCTGAATCTTACTATTTCAGTGAATTAGTGTTCGTCAAATGATAGAGAACCACCACATGTAAAGTCTAAATGGGGTAATTTTCAGTTGAAAGCAATTGCCCCAAAATTTGCTGCTGATAATCACTCAGAAGGAAATATAAAACATGAAGTGCTTTTTCAATGTAAAATTATTTTTAAATTGATATTTGCAGAAATATTACACTGAAGTTTACAAAATTGCCAAAATTTCCACTTTTTGCATAAAAATTTTAATAGTACATATTTTTAACATCTTAGAGTTAGGACTTAATTTATGACTCCAAAATATAATGTGAATTTGTAAGTACCTGCTTCTCGAAATATCCAGTATCATGTTTAAGTAAAAAGAGCAGCTGGAATGGGAAAAAAAATATTTATTTTTTTAATAATGAGGACAAAGCATTTATCAGAAGAAAAGAAGATAAGGGCAAAAGTGTAAATGCCTAGCATCACTGTTATTTTAATTGTCTAGAATACTCTCTCTTCTGCAGGACTCTCAGGGCTGCATTCTTCACCTCTTTGTTCCTGAGGCTGTAAATGAGAGGGTTCAGCATCGGGATCACAATAGTGTAAAACACAGAAGCCACCTGATCCCTGCCCAAGGAGTAGGACGTCTTCGGTTTTAGGTAA
>NW_022927265.1:0-963 GCF_012274545.1 Fukomys damarensis | reverse complement strand
TCTACGTGGGTCAAGGTTAGTTCCAGCTGGGCTGGGGACTTAGTTCAGTGGTTCTACCATCTGTCTCACAAGTGCAAGGTCCTAAGTTCAACCCCTGGTACCAAATAAATAAATAAAAAAATAATAAAAAGATTAGCACCAGCTGACATGACTTTATATATTTAGATGACCTAGGTGACTCCGATCAATGTGTGTAAAGCAAATTGCTCATGCATTTTATTCCATGACCACAATTGCAATGTCTCACAATAATGGCTAACGTATGTAGCTTATCCTCTAATGTTGTTTCTTGAAATATTCAGAGTAAAACAGAATTGATACATTGCTTCCCTGTCTATCCAGTTTTTCATAATGACTACTGTGGGTAAGCCGTTCTTCAGTGTGCCGACTGTCACCTTCCTTGGCAGAGTTTCCAGGCTATTGGAATTACAAGTGCCTGCTCATCATACATGCTGCCTAATCTAAGCCTTCTTTCTACTCAGCAGCTATTTTTCATAATTTTTTGTTTGAGATTATAGCAATTACCAATTTTATTAAAGATAGAAGTTTTTTTTCTGAGTTTTTAAAAAAGTTTTTCTAGTTTTTTCTTGCCTTCCAAAAAATAACCTTGTGGAAGTGCTTGTAATGTACTTCTTTAACTGAATGTACCCGTCTCATACTCAGGTCCCCTTTGTTGCGGAACTTTTGTTGACAGTACTCCAACGATTTCCTCGCTGACCATCCAAGCTGCCTTCTCTGCTGACAGTCTCTACGTGGAAGCCCCTTGTTCTTACCACTTCTTTCATAGTGCACATCTCACTTAATTTATTCTCATTCTCCTTCTCTTACAGCCTCATTTTCTCATTCCTTCGTTTGTTTCATGCTGAGAGATAGCTAGCCCTCTTCATTTTTGTACTTGGAATTCTTCTTCTACAGCTCTTAGTGGAAAGTACAGGCTAAGTTTTAATTTTATCTACATTTCTG
>NW_022927264.1:0-408 GCF_012274545.1 Fukomys damarensis | reverse complement strand
GCCCAAGCTTCTCCTGGATCACTGACTTGACCCAGCCTGTTGGATCAGTGACTTGAAGTAGGATTTGCTCCTAGCTTTGTAGAACTCCTTAAGTCTGTTTACTTACTGTACTCTGGGGGATCAATTTCTTGTCCTAGACGATGGCATCACATCTCTGTGACTGTACTTCCAGATTCAATGACACGTAGAGAAAACCACCAAGCGCAAAGAATCTGTGCCCAGGTAAAGGTTGAACACAATACAATAGAAGTACTAAGGTCATCAGAGGGTAGAAAATAGAAGGAGACATTCTACTGCATGGCACAGACTTTCTCACACATTATCTCTTAATCTAATCATCATCAATAAAGAAAACAAAAGCATGCCAACAGGGAATGTAAGTATTTACTGAATGAACAAATTGGCATA
>NW_022927263.1:0-276 GCF_012274545.1 Fukomys damarensis | reverse complement strand
GAAATAGGTTCAATCTTCATCATGTGGAAAGCCAGTTTTCCCAGCACTATTTATCTAAGAGGCTGTCTTTCTTCCACTGAAGGTGTTTACTCCCTTGGTCAAACACAGGTTAGCTGAGGGTGGTGATTGGAGTTGTTTCGATATCTTCTATTCTTCACGGATCCTCAAGGCTTTTATTGCCAATAGCATGCAGGGTGGAGTGGGAGGGGAAGTGAGGAAAGGAAGGGAAAATGGGTTTTTAAGAGAGAGAGAATTGAGGGAAAGCGCTGGAAACAG
>NW_022927262.1:0-880 GCF_012274545.1 Fukomys damarensis | reverse complement strand
CACGACCGCTCCAGCTCAATGCCCCTTCATCACAGCCCACCATTCCTTCCTGAACCTCTTCTCTGCCTGTGTTCAAGTTGCTCCCCTTGCTGGGGAGGCCCGTATCTCCTCTCTCCACCCTCTGACTCCCACCTTTCTGGTGGAAATTCTGTCCCGTGAGACTTTCCCTGAACACCGTAACAAGGTGTTATTCGTTTCTTTGGAGTGAGGTAGGCTAGTACAAATTTGAAGTCCAAGAGTCCTGAGTTACCATCTTGGCTTTACTACTTACTATCTGTGTGACTCTAAGCATCTCTATGAAGAAAGTGAAAGTGAAAAAGATATTAATATCTAACTTGCCAAGTTTATTGTGAGCATCAAATAAAAAACATAACATGCATAGTTGTTACTCAACGAATATTTGTGAAAAAATAAATATCATCATGCCAACACTTTGCCAGCATTCCATTATATTTTTACATGAAATCATAATATTTTTTGAGACAAACTGTCCTTCAGCCCTAGGCTATAACTGCAGGTCTTGACCACCTACCAAGTGTCAGACCATCATCTTCCTATAGCACCTGGCTCCAATGCTCCTGTGTGCCATCACCTTGGCTCTGGAGGCACTGTCGCCTGGAAACTGGGAAGGTCCTGGAGGAACCTCCTCTCATCTGGCTCACTGTACACTATTTGTGACATGTGGGTATGTAGTCTGGTACCATGGTGCAGAACTCTGGCACGTACTTTTACAGTGTATACAGAGATAAGAACACGTTTTGAGGACATGCTTCTAGGACAGGTGGTAAGCTTAGAGTTCTTCACAAACTGGTCTTGGATCTGGCTGCAATAGGTACTTGGCTAGAGTTGACCAGGAGGAAGGGTGACTTAAAGATGGATG
>NW_022927261.1:0-859 GCF_012274545.1 Fukomys damarensis | reverse complement strand
CAATCTGGGTTGAAGGCTGTTTGGCTTTAGGGTGTTAAATACATCACTCCACTCTCTTCTTGCCTTGTGTGTTTGATTTGAGAAGTCTGCTGTGATTCTGATGGGCTTTCCTTTGTACATGATTTGTTTCTTTTATCTAACTGCTTGTAGAATTTTGTTCTTCTGTTGTGTTTCTGGAATCTACATATGCCTATTTAGATTTTATTTCATCATGGCTAGTTTGAGTCCTGTAAGCATCTCTTATCTGTATGTCAGGTTCTTTTCCGCTATTTGTGAAGTTTTCTGCCATTAGTTCGGAGAACACTTTTTTAAATGTCATCTGCACTCTCTCCTGTTTCTTCACTGACTCCAATCAGTCTTATTTATTATTCTTCAAATCGTCTAGCAGGTGCTGGATTGATCTCTCATGGTCCATTAGAGTTCATAAGGGATTTTTCTTTTCCTGGTCACTAATTGCAATCCTATCTTCTATATCTGAAATTCTGTCCCCTCATTGGCTAATTCTGCTGTGTAAAATTTCAATTTAGGTTTTAAGGTTCTGGAAATCTGTTTGAATCTCTTTTATGGATTCCATTTGCATCCTATATTGGGATTCCATCATGTTCCTCAATTCCTCTGTTCTTTTTTTAACTTGTGTGAGCTCTAGAGTTATTAATCATGTCTTGTACTATGGGCACAATCTCTGCTTTTATCTGAGAAATTATTTGTGACTTCATGTTTTCCAGATTGTGTTTCATTGCCAGTTCAGGGAGTCGAGGAGGTTGAGTATCAAATTCTTCCATCTCATTTCCCTTTGGGGTTGCCTTAGGTGAGCTGGAAGTCTGGTTTTGGGTCTTGCGTCTGTGTCTTCTTATTTCAA
>NW_022927260.1:0-204 GCF_012274545.1 Fukomys damarensis | reverse complement strand
GCATTAATACTAATAGTAGTGGTGGACTGGACTACCTCACTGTCACAAACAGATATATCAACTCGACAAAATAAACAAACAAAATACTACAACTCAATCAAACTCTTGAAGAAATGAACTTAACAGTTGTTTATAGAGTACTGCACACCACAAAATCAGAAAACACATTCTTTTCAGTTGTAAATGGATCATTCTCCAAAATAG
>NW_022927259.1:0-243 GCF_012274545.1 Fukomys damarensis | reverse complement strand
CCTCCCAGTTTAGTAGAGGGTTTAGGACTATGGAGGAAGAAAGAAAGGCAGGTTGTAGAGAGTGTTAGTGCATCCCATTCTTAACCAGTGTTTCATAAATAGAACCCACAAAGCTGGGCCAGCAGCAGAATCAGATCCCAGCTCTGGCTGAGGAATGAAGCTTTCATCTTCCAGCAGTGCGGTGAAAAGACTTTGTGTGGAATCCACTAAGAGAAAAACTCCTCAGAGTGCTCACACGTGATC
>NW_022927258.1:0-218 GCF_012274545.1 Fukomys damarensis | reverse complement strand
TTCATTCTAATATATCAACAGGAAGATTCCAGAGTCTACTCCACCTTCAAAACTAGGTCTGTACCTTTAAAAAAGTTTACTCACTTCTCAAAGCCTTAACCTATCTGAATATAGGGCAGGATGGTATATAAATCTGATTATCCTAAGTAGTGAATATGTTTTTTGCAGTTGCTTTTATCCCAGCCAACATCACTGTCATATGTGGGCACAGTATAAAA
>NW_022927257.1:0-293 GCF_012274545.1 Fukomys damarensis | reverse complement strand
CTCAGAGCAGAGAGGGCTCCGGCCACTGGAAGAGGGGCCTCAGCTGTGGAGAGCTTTAGAGAACGAACCAGCATGGGCCTGGGCTCAGAGGGGCTCACACTTGACCTGCTGCTCTGCTGTCCCACCTTACGGCTCCAGAATGTGTAACAGAAACCACGTGTTTTTCTCTTGCACTGAGCCCTGCGAATTAAGTAGTCTGTCCTGATCTTTGGAATCCATGGGGGGAAACAAGTCTGAGTCTCGGCCCTAACATCTTGTTGAGTGACCTTGGACAAAGGCCCTAACCTGTACGC
>NW_022927256.1:0-323 GCF_012274545.1 Fukomys damarensis | reverse complement strand
TGAAGGTACAAGATCCCAATAATGAACGTAATTGTACTGTATACCTTAAATGTACCAATAAACGCAATAAAAGGAAAAAAAATGAAGCTGGCTATGGTGGTACCCACCTGTAATCTCACCAATACATGAGGCTGAAGATCATAAGTTTGAGCCCAGTTTGGGAATTTAGTGCCTTAGCTCAGTAAGAAGGAACTGGATTCATTTCCAAATACGAAGAAAAAAAACCTCACTGTTTTCCTACATGCCATCTATTGGCAGAAGACTTCAATTAATATCTGTCTCTCTATCTACCTATCAGTCATTTGTCTATCTATATGTGTGTG
>NW_022927255.1:0-351 GCF_012274545.1 Fukomys damarensis | reverse complement strand
ATTGTTTATGACTCCCACACAATCTCGGTGTTGGCATAGAAGGGAGAACAACTGATCACAACAGTTGTGCCACCCTGAGTAAAGTAGCAGGACCAGTGCCAAAAAGAGTAACAAGCAGAGGCCAGAAAATACTGAACCTTGATAGCTATTCATTCGTCACCTTTAACCATAGCTACTTTCTTTGTAGTTACACAACAAAATCTAAAACAAATCAGAAAGTTGCACACAGTAAAAATTCACTCAATAAAAATGTTCTAGCCTCAGGGGAGAGAATTTGAAAGGAATAAGAGAAAAATAGAGAAGAAAAGAAGAAAAAGACATTAGAAGCAAGGCTAAAGGTCAAAAGAAGAT
>NW_022927254.1:0-226 GCF_012274545.1 Fukomys damarensis | reverse complement strand
GGTCTATATCTCAACTTAATAAAGGCTATCTATGAAAAACCAACAGCCAACATCATATTAAACCGCCAAAACTGAAAACTTTCACGTTAAAGTCAGGAACAAGATAAGGATGCCCACTATCATCACTCCTCTTCGATATACTTCTGGAAACATTAGCCACAGGAATTAGACAAGAGAAAGAAATTAAAGCAATAATGATAGGAAAGGGAGAAATTAAACTGTCATT
>NW_022927253.1:0-243 GCF_012274545.1 Fukomys damarensis | reverse complement strand
GGAAAAAATTGCAAGTTCTCTGGCTCTTGTTGCAAAAAAAGAACTTTCAGGACTAGTCACTAAAAACTATACATAGGGTTCACTTGCAGAAATTTCTTTGCTTTCTTTTTTCCTTTGGTACTGGGAATTGAACTCTGGACCTTGGGTTTGTGAGGCAGGCGGTGGCACCACTGAGCTAAATCCCCAGATATTTTTTAATTTCTTGTTTTGAGACAAGACCTCACCATGTAGTTCAGGCTGGCC
>NW_022927252.1:0-252 GCF_012274545.1 Fukomys damarensis | reverse complement strand
CTCTGCCAGCTAGGCAGCCAGCACTCTTCTGAGGACTTGTAGGCCAACTGTGCTCTTGCCCTGGACCTATGCGCCACCTTGAAGAAGTTTTAAGGATAGTTGGCATGGAAAATACTGGCCTCAAGGAATAGTGACACAGAGCTCAGTTGAGTAGTGGTCAGCACGCCGCAAGTGTACAGCTTCCATGCCGCTGCTGCTCACGGCTACCATGAGGATCACTGGGATACACAGTCAACGCACCCTGGACCCTAC
>NW_022927251.1:0-204 GCF_012274545.1 Fukomys damarensis | reverse complement strand
GGAAGACAATGTCATATGTTTAGTTAATTTCAATTAGAGTTTATATTGTTAAAAAGTTACATAAAAAATTACCCAACTTCCTTTGCATTAGAATCACTTACAATGATTTATGTTTGAATATTGCTCAGAATCAAATGATTGCCTTATTTTCTTTCATATAAGCAGTTAATATGCTTATATACACATTCTTTTAATCCACATAAA
>NW_022927250.1:0-1234 GCF_012274545.1 Fukomys damarensis | reverse complement strand
ACCACTGAAAGAGAAGTCTAAAAATAAATCATGTCTGCTGCTCTATACCTGAAGTCAGCAGCAGCAGCAGCAGCAGCAGCAGATTATAGGAATAAAGAACTGTTGCCTAATTGTAAAGTGCCAGCATTACAGATTTCAAAAAATAAATCCAAAGAGGCTTCTCCTATTTTATATATTATGTGAAAAATTTAGATATTACATTGGTTTGTACAAATTCCCTGGAGAAAAAAACTGCTCTGTGTGTATCTCTTGGAAAGTAAGATAATAGCAGTTCTCCTTTTCAAGAGCAGTTATAACAGATGTGAAAGTGAATATACTTAACTCTAATATAATTATACAAAAGAATATGAATGCATTTAAAGTGTTAGCTATTGATGCTATAATCAGATTAATTCATATCGATCTTTCTATCATTATTCCTCCCTGTTGAGCATTAAAAAGTTGAATCATTATACCTTATATCTGTAATCATATCAATTAAGAAATTTCTCATCAACCCACTGCAGCAGGTAACTGTTTTGAGTCATTGACTTCATTTTATATTGTTAAAATTATGAAATGCCATCTGTCATATTCTAATCAAAATTGTGCATAATGTTTTGGAAAATCGGTCTTTATAGTAAAAAATTGGGATAACTGATTTCTATGTTTTTTCAAAGCTAAAATAAATAATATACTAAATTAACCTTAATATTGCTTCTTATGTGCTAATGTCAGATTAAATTACAGCTTTTACGGATGACTAAAAATATATAAAAACCACACAAAGAAAGCAACAACAAAATGAAAGCTATAATTTTTTACTTTATAAGTTACATTAACTATAAATGTAGAAAACACTCCATTCAAAAAGCAGAAGTGACTGTTTTGATTTAAAAAATATAATCCAACTGTATTTATCTGTCAGAGTTATTTCACAGGCACAAAATATTGAAAATCAAAAGTTATGAAAGGATGTCTCATGCAATGAATATCATGAAATTTGAAGAAGCTCCAATGGAAAACGACAAAATACAACAACAGTGCTACTAGAAATAAAACGTAAAAAAATAAGAAAGAAAAATGTATTTTTCATAATTACAAAATGGTAAATCCTTCCAGGATATAAAATTAAAAGCATGTATCCACATAATAATAAAGACCAGAAATACAAGATTTAAATGACATAATTTTTTGAGGTCAGTTTTGGACAAATCATCACAAGAAAAGAGAACTACAGTTTTATATATATAAA
>NW_022927249.1:0-722 GCF_012274545.1 Fukomys damarensis | reverse complement strand
GAACCACTCCATCGACCTAAACTAAAGAGCAAAGGCTAGAAGAGTCATGAAGGATTAACTCAGGATTCAGACTTTATCCATTTCTTCTACACTCTCACTGCTTCGTTTACTAAGCCCCAGATTAATACCAGACCTGTTTAGCAATTACACACCCTGATATTTTTATATCCACAGCACAAGAACTGACGGTGATTGATTTTAGGTGCCCAGATCTGTAACTATGTAACTGGAACAACAGTAACAAACATAATAAACATTTCAGTGGTTTCAAGGCATATTTCCATAGCATTTTCACAATTTATGAATCAGGGGCTAATTATTCCACTTTGCATATGAGAAAACCAGGCCTCAGAGAATGAAATAATCCTGCAAAGGGCATTCATCTGTCGAGGGGCAGAAACTTCATTCAAGGTACAAGTTTGACTCAGACCTGTGCTCTCAGCCATCACTGTCCATCAGATCCCTGCTCCCATCCAAGTGGACACATTTTTATAAACCTTATGAACCTCAAATTCAGTCTGTAAGATAAATTTCTGAATTTCTTTGTGCACTTTTATACCTTATATAAGAACTTCTGCTTTACAATTATTAGAATTTTAAACATATGCTTTTTGTTGCTGTAAGGACAAAAGTAATTTTGTGACTATCTGGATTTGTGGTTCAAATATCCAAACAGTTCCTTCACACTTGTACAAATTCAGTGAGTAATTTATCACACTCTG
>NW_022927248.1:0-220 GCF_012274545.1 Fukomys damarensis | reverse complement strand
GGCATTAAAGTACTATCCAGGTGTTTCTTTTTTCAGTTTGATTCTCACAGCTTTTGAGTATATCTGTGGGAAGAAGCCTTACCAGACAATTTCATAATTAACATAATTCATTGCTATCCACAATAGTATAACTTATTTTTTTACTAAAAATTCAAAATTTCACTTTCCTTAAAAAAATAGAAATGGCTGCATGAAAATAATCTTTTATATTATTTTATTA
>NW_022927247.1:0-211 GCF_012274545.1 Fukomys damarensis | reverse complement strand
GGTTGAGATGGTGTAGTTGACACCATGTTACCTACCCTTTCTCTTCTTTCTTTCCTGAAGAGCCTGGATAGAGTGATGGCATTCACTATTCTCCTTTTCTGGAGCCAAAACTATAAATGTTTACCACTCTAAGCAATCACACAGTTCTATTCTCATGGTCAATGTTTGTTCTAGGTGTGGGCCTGTGACAAAACTTGGGTAAGGAGATCTA
>NW_022927246.1:0-799 GCF_012274545.1 Fukomys damarensis | reverse complement strand
GTCTTGGTTCTCATTTTTTCCCTTTACCCCTGCCCTCCCTTCACCCCCTCCTCCCCTCCCCATATACAAACACTTTATTTTCGTTAATTTAAGGGAATCATTACTTTTGAATCATGAAATATGTACTTTGTAAGAAAGAAAGAAATAGCAATTGATAGGGCAATTATGAAGAACAAGAGAAGTGATAAGGTGAACATACTGAGATTAGCTGCAGCAAATAGTATGGGAAAATTTAAGTAATGATCCGAGAATAGAATGACTGAAATGGAGACTTTTGAGGCTGTGCACTCAGGCATGTGGTCGGATGTGGATGGTTGAGGGAAGAAGGAAGGAAGAACGATTGTTGGCCCCGATGATCCAAGAATTGAGAGGACTTGGAGTTGGGTGGTTATCTGCAGCTATAAGTGTCACACTGATTTATCAGCTTATCAAAGCAACAGGGTCTGGGAGTTTGATAGATAACACATCGTGGCATTGGGAGAATTATAAGTAATATGATACAAGTTTCAGAAGAATCAGGGGTTTTGGAAGAAGGTTTGAAATAGTTTGGAAGTGACAGAGGTAAACAATGAGGAGACTTCTTTATTTCCAGACTGTTGGTATTGGTGGACATATGCCTTTCCTTAGAGAGTCACAGGAAAAAATGTGTTCAGACAAAATTCAGATTTCATTTAGAGCAAAAAGGGGTGGGAAACTTTCACAGACATCGTTTCTCAATATCTTTCAACAAGAAAGATTGCTAAGAACACACTTGGAGCTCTAGAAGCCATTGTTGAAGCATTTGGGAGGGTGGAGAGGG
>NW_022927245.1:0-290 GCF_012274545.1 Fukomys damarensis | reverse complement strand
TTATGAAGATGAGAATGTCTGTGGGTCGTTAGAGACACAGAAGCTAGGGCGCAACTATATCAGAAGATTTGGGTGATAACCCAGAGATAAAACCAAGGACAGTCAGACAACAAAAATAAAAATGAGAAAACACTTGAGCAAGACACAAAGACAGACTTCCAGTTCACCGATGGCAAACAGTAGGGCAAATGAGGATGAAAAGGCCAATAGCGAATCACCAGGACACTCTGAACTTAAAGCACAGGAAGTAACAAAACAGATCAATCAGGCTCTAGAAAAATTCAAAACAG
>NW_022927244.1:0-225 GCF_012274545.1 Fukomys damarensis | reverse complement strand
AGTGATCGGTTATAGGCATGACATACTCTGGTGTGGATCCATCCACTAAGGTGGTCATAACTGAATGATCTGTCAGGACCCAGGACCGCACTACAGGTGAGTCACAGGGGGTGTGTCCGGGCAGGGTCTGTTACTCCCAGTTCCTGCCTGTGCTCTCTGCTTTGTGGCTGTCACCACAATGGGCAGCCTTCCTGCGAAAGAAACTTCTACCGTGCCCTGCCTGCC
>NW_022927243.1:0-231 GCF_012274545.1 Fukomys damarensis | reverse complement strand
GTGTCAAGGAAACCTTGGGACTGAGCATCAAATATGCCACACAGCTGTCTGCAAAGACAGGCTAGACTTCCGTCCAGAATTACACCCATCTGTAGCTGCCCTCTAAACAGAAGCAGAAATTTCCTTCACATCAGTTTATCGAAGTAGGTATTTTTTGGCTGCTGCTGGTGACAACCTTCACTCCGCTTGATTGGATGGTTCCCTGAGTTCCAGAGGAGTGACAGGTGACAG
>NW_022927242.1:0-401 GCF_012274545.1 Fukomys damarensis | reverse complement strand
AGACTAGCTGATCATTTGCTTCATTAGGATCATTTTCTAATTAGTTGTATCTTCCTTAAATTCACCAACCACCTCACTGAAATATTTTACTTCTCTTGATACCCTATCAGACCTACCTGCTCTGCAGCTTATGATTTCCTCCCCTCACATGCTCCTTGAACCAGTTTATGGGAGTTGAGAGTTTTAGGAGGCATTTTGTTTCCTTGATTTTTCATGTTTCTGTTTTTTTCTTTTTTGGGTTTGCAAATTCTTTGGTCCAATGCTCATTGTTTGGGAGCAAGCCTCAGTATTGTTTATGGCCCTCCAGGCATTCCAGGTATTGGCGTAAAAAAGGGAAGCACTTTCCAGCCACTACTGTGCTACCTTGGCTATAGTAGTAAATTCAGCACAACACACAGTAA
>NW_022927241.1:0-200 GCF_012274545.1 Fukomys damarensis | reverse complement strand
CAAGGACCTGCGCGTCGCACCGCGGTGCCAGTGGGCAGTGCCGGGCCAGCGAGTAGGGTGAGAACTCGATCATGGGGACGGGACAGGCTCCACATTCCACTCCCCGCGTCGCGTCGTCTACACTTCAGGGGGCTTGTGGCCCCTGCTCATGTGACCTTCAGTGTTCGGAATGACGTAGGAAGGTAAGTCCCTCTCCCCGG
>NW_022927240.1:0-626 GCF_012274545.1 Fukomys damarensis | reverse complement strand
GTTTCTTGTGCTATTGATCTCCAGCCTGATTGCACTATGATCTGATAATATACAGGGGATAACATTGATTCTTTTGCATTTACTCAAACATATTCTATGAGCTAATATGTGGTCTATCTTGGAGAATGACCCATATGCAGATGTAAAGAATGTATATTCTGATATTGTGGGGTGGAACACTCTACAGAAGTCTAATAAGTCCATATTTTCACAATCTTGGTTCAGTTCTACTATTTTGCTTTTGATTTTTGATACTATTTGTATTTAGATACCCCACTACAATTGTATTAGTGTTTATTTGGTTTTTCATGTTACTTAATATTTGGTTTATATAGTTGGAGGCATTAATATTTGGTGCATATGTGTTTATCATTGTCCTCTCTTCCTCTTGAATTGTTCCCTTTACAAGGATGTTGTGGCCTTCTTTGTCTCTCTTAGTCTATTTTGGTTTGAAATTTACTTTGTCTGTGAATAAGATGGCCAGCCCTGCTTTTTTCTGGACTCCTGTCATGTGCAGAATTGGTTTCCATACTTTCACTTTCAGTCTACAGGCTTTTTTTTGCACTAGGTGTATTTCTTGTATACAGCATATTGTTGGATTTTGCTTCTTAATCCATTCTGCCAGT
>NW_022927239.1:0-363 GCF_012274545.1 Fukomys damarensis | reverse complement strand
AGTTGCTGGGGCTATAGGTAGGAACTACCACACCCAGCCGAAAGGCTCAAGTTCTTTAACAGATACATTTCATGGAACGAAAGATACGGAGAGGAAAACTGTAGCTCAAGGTAATTACATATCAAAAGCAATTTAAAAGTGTAAACTGCTAAAAGACCAACCTGTGGGTGTGGACACGGATGAATAAGCCACATGCAAATTTGAGGAAGTGGTCACTGTTACAGTCAGCATTCTGGCTGATTTTAGAGGAAGGGGTGGACTATAGTTGACATAGAGCACATGGAGAGTTTCCAGGTGTCTGGCAAGGCCCTATATCTTAACCTGGGCAATAGTTACAAGGGTGTTTATCAAAATTCCTTAAAA
>NW_022927238.1:0-235 GCF_012274545.1 Fukomys damarensis | reverse complement strand
CCCACCAGAGGACAGGCCTCTGTTTACTTCACAAGCAACCAGTGCCCCGTATTTCCTTGGAGCGATGCACAGCAGATTGGCCCAGGCTTGTGTGCTTTCAAATTAGCAAGTCAAAAGTTGTAAATATGTTTCAGTAAGACAGAATCTGTGTCTTTCTGAAGTTGCTAGGTGTTATTTTACACTGACAGTTTCTACCCAGCATGCAGAGAGACTTTCGTGCTTCTTGTGAATTTTT
>NW_022927237.1:0-209 GCF_012274545.1 Fukomys damarensis | reverse complement strand
TACAAACACTTGGAGAAAGAATATCAAGCACAAACTTCCCTGGGACAAAGTGTGGGAATCCAGACTATCTCTTTGGTGAAATATTCTCCAATTACTCAGAAGCTTGGCTATGTTTTTTTAATTGTTTCTATCTATTGAAAGGTGGCTCTCCCAAATTCATGTTGAAATTGTACCTGCAAAGCAACTGTCTTAAGAGGTTCAGCCTTTCA
>NW_022927236.1:0-213 GCF_012274545.1 Fukomys damarensis | reverse complement strand
ATTCCACAATAGTTCCCAAAGCCCGTTACTGGATGTCTCCTGGTAACTCAAGTGGGTTTTGCATAGCACATCCTAGACCTCCACCAGCCAGAGAATGGAGAGATACAAAAGTTAGCTGACACTGAATTTTCTGGCTATGGTCTCCTCTCACTGTAGCTTGCTCTTATCCTGTAGGGTGTTTTTATTGTCCTACTTTTACTTGGCCTCAATTCC
>NW_022927235.1:0-271 GCF_012274545.1 Fukomys damarensis | reverse complement strand
CATTTCTGCCATCATGTGTTCCCACAGGCCCCAGCAACCATGCCAGTCAGTCATGGACTAAAAGCTTTAAACTGTGACAAACATTTTTCTTTATAAGTTCATTACCTCAGGTGTCTGTTAGAGGAACAGAAAACTGACGAAGCCAGCAGGCTCAGGAAACAGAAGCAGAAAAGTTTCCAATAGGAATCACGGTCTTAGAGCACATGCAGGCTGCCTGGGGCTCCCTCTCCTGCTAGACACCTCCGTGACGCTGGTACAGAGAGTCATAGTT
>NW_022927234.1:0-310 GCF_012274545.1 Fukomys damarensis | reverse complement strand
CTCTGCCAGCCCGTGACACCGTCTCTCCCTTTTATTTGCTAAAACAGGGGTGATGTCCCTGCCCGCAAAGGTACTGTGAGGCTAAATGAGGGTGCGGGGAAGCCCTTCGCTCTGAGAGGTGACAGCGGCTGTAGGCACGGCCACTGAGCCTGGGGACACAGGTGAGCACAGACACAGCCACCGACCTCCGCCCAAGGCACTGCAACAGCACTGGCCGTGTCGCCAGACATCATGGCCACCCCAGGCTGCCTCTACCCAGCTCCAGTTGTCACCCACGCTCGCAGTTCTCGATGTGTGATCCCCGACCAGG
>NW_022927233.1:0-786 GCF_012274545.1 Fukomys damarensis | reverse complement strand
TTTATTAAGTTGAGACATAGACCATCTATTTCAATTTTTTGCAGAGTTTTTATCATGAATGGGGTGTTGAATTTTGTCAAATGCTTTTTCTGCATCTCTTGAGAGGATCATGTGTTTCTTGTCCTTGACTTTGTTAATATAGTGTATTACATTAATTTTATGTTGAACCATTCTTGCATCCCTGGAGTAAATCCGACTTGGTCAGGATTAATGATCTTCTTGATGATCCTCTGTATTCTGTTTGCTAGTATCTTATTGAGGATTTTTGCATCTATATTCATTAAGGAGATTGGCCTGTAGTTTTCCTTTATTTTTTATATTTTTCCCAGGTTTGGGAATCAAAGTGATATTTGCTTCCAGGAATGAATTTGGAAGTATTGCTTCTCTTTTAATTTTATTGAAAAGTCTGAAGAGTAATGGCAATAGATCTTCTCTAAATGTTTTGTAAAATTCAGCAGTGAATCCATCAGGACCTGGGCTTTTCTTTGTTGGTAAGTTTTCAATTACATTTTCAATTTCATTGATTGTGATTGGGGTGTTTAAAATGTTTTTATCTTCTTTGTTCAACTTTGGTAATTCATAGGTATCTGGAAATCTGACCATTTCTTCTGTGTTTTCCATTTTATTAGAGTACAGGTTCTCATAGTATGTATTAATGATCCTATGGATTTCTGTGGTATCTGTTGTGATTTCTCCTTTTTCATTCCTGATTGCATGGATCTAAGCCTTTTCTTTCCTTTTTTGGATAAGGTTTGCTAAGCATGTATCAATTTTATGTAGTCTTTC
>NW_022927232.1:0-407 GCF_012274545.1 Fukomys damarensis | reverse complement strand
TGCTTTAAGTAAGACCTTTTAATGTGTGCTTCTAGCATCAGGTGAGTTTTGTGGTCGAGGAAGGGAAGCTCCTGAGAGGTGCTGATACGGGCTTCCCAACGACCCTTGGAGCGGACTGGCTCTCTGGGTGTGGCATGGGTGTTGGAGTGGTTAACATTGTGGCTGGCAGCAAGCCAGGACTTGCGCACACACAGGGGGATCATGCCCTCGCGGATCTGCCCCAACTTCCTGCCCAGGTGTTCTCGCAGGCTTTTCTCCAGGTGTTTCCTGCCCGGGCCCATGGAGGAGCGATGACCTGTGTCACAGGTGTCAGGCTTGATGGGGTCCCTCTCTGCATGCTGGTCATAATGTCCCCGAACCTTCTGGGAGGTCCTTCCTGAACTCTGGGGGTCCCTCTCCAGGGCTTG
>NW_022927231.1:0-818 GCF_012274545.1 Fukomys damarensis | reverse complement strand
TAGAGACCTAGGTAGGGTTTTCTCTTGGTAACGATTTCCCGTTTTGTACAAACATTCTGCTTTGTGGTTTTATCGGGTTTCAGGACAGTCTGCTGAAACAAGCCCTGTTGCCAGGGGTAACAGTCTACAGGGCCCGGAGTTGTTGCTGTCTCTGCCTCCTGTCCCACCACTGTGCTTCATGGTGGCTCCCCTTGCCCAGAACCAGCCCTGGCCCTAGGCCACCGGCTTTGAGAGTCCTGCTCCGGCACAGCACCTGGGGGCCTGTTGTCAGGATCTGCACTCTGACAAGGTCTTGGGGGTTCCTGGGCACCCTGAGCTGCGAGCCCTGGCTCGTGACAAGGCTCGGGGCGGTCTGGGCACTGGGCAGCTGCCCTAGCTGAGGGGACACTGGTGCCGGTGCCCCAGGCTCCGCCACTGCTGGTCTCTTCCAATCTCCGGACACCGCAGGTCCTCCTTGTGGACGAGGGTCCACCTGCTACCGGGAGAGGTCTCTGTGCCGCTCATGAACTGTGGCCCGAGTAGTGAGCAATCCTGCAATCACAATTCCATGCAGCAGCACTTCAGAAAACGGTATTTGCATAATTTGGAATTTGAGGAAAATCTCCAAATACTTAAAGTTGAAAGGAACCTGTTTCCACTGCTGACATGTGTCTACACCTGTAATTTCCCTTGATAAATTGCTGTAATTTCTCCTCCATTTCATGTTCTTTGGAACATTCGCTGTCAGTCGCACAGTAAAATGCTATAGAAAAGAGGAGAGGATAGTGCTACGGCTGGGCAGGGTGCAGCGATTTTGCAGTGATTTGCAGCTCGGAGAC
>NW_022927230.1:0-707 GCF_012274545.1 Fukomys damarensis | reverse complement strand
TAACTGTACTGTATCCCTAAAATGTACCAATAAACTCAATTAAAGCTGGAAAAAAAAAAAGACAAACTCTCCTCCATCCCATGCTCCACCTGCCATGCTTCTCCCCGGTTAATGGCAGTTCGTCATTCAAGGTCCACCCCATCCCTCCCTTCTTCCATCAACTCTTTCTCCAAGCCCCCAGATTGGATTGATTCTTCCCTAACTGGGGATAATTGTTCTCTTCCTTGAACTCTTACCCTCACATCATACTGTTCAGTTCGGAGAGAGGAAGGGCAGATGACAGAGAGCAGGGACGTGAGTGTTGCTGTGTGGGAAACCAGCTCTTCTCTGCAAATATTCTTCCACATGGGAGAATTGCCATTAAATAATTTTGTTTTTTCACATTCACTTTTATTTACAGTGGTCCATGGTCAGTTGGCAGGTCCATCAGACCATATGTCTAAAAGGGTGGCAATGACTATCCACAGTCCTGAACATTGGTGATTTCTCTGCTTCCATCTCCACTTGGACCAGTAGGAAGCAGAAATCCCAGCTCTGAACACAGGGTTTCCCTTAGACACCAAAGCTGCAAGAACAAGCATGGCCATTTTTCCTTTTAAATGGAGGGACACTCTCCAACCTAATCTTTATCATTACTAAAGGAATGTTTTCATCTCCACCTGTTTCTCCTTTTATCTCACTTATGGGTTAGTAAAGAATTCAAGTAG
>NW_022927229.1:0-251 GCF_012274545.1 Fukomys damarensis | reverse complement strand
ACTATGGAACACCACCGTCATTCGGTTTGATGAGGAGGTAAATGTTGGGCTTGCCCTGGAACAAAAACTCCCCAGCGAAAAAGATTCACTTTGTGGGCCATCGAAGATTTCAACGAAGTCATATGGAGAGCCATAGAAATTTTCTAATCTGTGAAGTGAAATGATATCATTTAAATTTCACCTATTACAGCTGAATCCCTCGGTCAGCATTGGCCCAGATTGGCTCAGGAAGAGCTGGGAAAACTATAGGT
>NW_022927228.1:0-490 GCF_012274545.1 Fukomys damarensis | reverse complement strand
TTGGAGGGCTTCCTTCCTTCCAGGAACTGAAAATTTCTTCCATTTGTCTTGTTTTATATCATTTTATATATCTTCCTGGAGTTATATTTGCTTACACTGCTATTGCTTGCTAAAAAAATGGTAGCTGGGCATGTTGGCATATGCCTGTAATCCCAGCCCTCGGGAGGCTGAAGCAGGAGGATCACTGTGAGTTCAAGACCAGCCTGGGCTACATAGTGAGTTTCAGGTCAGTATCAGCTATATAGTAAGAGCCTGTCTCAAGAAACCAACAAAACAAAACAAAAAAAGGAAGCCTCTGTCGTTATAATGGAACCTGTAATAGGTTGTTTTATGCAAAAATCAGAGGGAGCAATTGTCTTGTCTGGTTACAGACACACAGTAATTCTGTTAGGTTGCCTCCTAGCAACAGCAGAACATTAGGATATACATGCAGTATAATATATAACTATTTTAAGATGAGAGAGGGACAGAAGGACAAGCATTTTCAAAA
>NW_022927227.1:0-288 GCF_012274545.1 Fukomys damarensis | reverse complement strand
AGGAGCTGAAGGGAGGGAGGAAGACAGCTCCTGCCTGGGTATGCTGGCGTGTTGGCACCTGCTTGGTTGGTAAATATTCAGGAAATTTGCCTGCTGGTGATAAAAGCCGGGATGGTTTCACATGGGCCCCAGTAGGAGTATTTCCTCCAGCCAAGTGGGTTGCCCAGTGTGGTGATGGCTTTGTAAGCAATGGCTTCTCTTTTCTGGCCTGGGTTTGGCCCAAAAGAGACTTTGCTCTTCTTTACAAAGGCTGGGTCCTGTCACCTCCTTCCAGAAGTCTTCTTGACT
>NW_022927226.1:0-339 GCF_012274545.1 Fukomys damarensis | reverse complement strand
TATTTTTTACACCTTATTTTGAGACAGGGTCTCAATATGTTGTTAAATTGCCCAGGCTGGAATTAAAACTTGTGATATCCTTGCCTCAGATATCCATTTTATTAATCTATAGAAAATGGAGGTATAACCAGCCAATGAGTAGTCAAATCTAGATCTTGCGATAGGCTTGTGATAGGCTGGTCTCATAGTAATTTTTGAAAATACACACACTGTATGAATACTGGGTTATAGGAGTGGGAAGTGCTCTATATGTTTTGTGTTCTCTAATTATTGAAGTGGCTCCAACATGAGTTGTTATTATTAGCCCTGTTTACAGTAAGAAAACTGAAGTCCATATAG
>NW_022927225.1:0-220 GCF_012274545.1 Fukomys damarensis | reverse complement strand
TAGGTTTGCTTATTTACTACAACTGTTTTTTAGGAAGATAGAACTAGAGTTTTTAAAGGAAGAGACACTTTTCCTTATCCATGCAAAGACTTTTTTGGGGGGGTGGATAGGCAGGTGTGGCTTCTCCGTTTCTTCTGGTAGCATTGTTTTTTCTTATGCTTGGCACAGTCACAGGGTCCTCTGCCTGTGGTTGAAAGCATGGAAGCAACAGCAGTCAGCT
>NW_022927224.1:0-314 GCF_012274545.1 Fukomys damarensis | reverse complement strand
AGGTCGAGGACCGCCCTCAGGGAAGGTAGGAATCAGGTGGTGGGTTAGGGTTAGGGTTAGGACCGGGAAACACGACACGGAAGGAATTCACACAGCAGTCCATTGGGGCTTGAGAGGTAAGGTGAGGGCAGTGACTTTTGTGAAGCTCGGATGTGCCGTGGTTTTCCCTCGGACCGGAGCCTTGCCGCCTTGACAGAATTGGGAGGGAGGGGCTATCGCCTAGCGTTATTGCTACATTTCGGGATTGGAATGGATTCCCCGTTGGGCTCCCCGTGTAGTGTAGTGTGTGACGGAGGGTAACGCTTCGTGTTCAT
>NW_022927223.1:0-322 GCF_012274545.1 Fukomys damarensis | reverse complement strand
GCATTCCCAAGGACCTGCACATCGCACTGCCGTTGTAGTGGGTAGCGCCCGGTCAGCGAGTAGGGTGAGAGCTCGGTGAAGGGGACGGGACAGCCTAACCATTCCACTCCCTGCGTCCCGTCGTCTACATTTGAGGGGGCGGGATGCCACCGTCAATGTGGCCTTCAGTGTTTGGCGTGGAGTCGGAAGGTAAGTCCCTACCCGGGAGGTCAGGCTGAGGGTGAGGGTTAGGATGAGGTTCCCGGTGAGTGACCGCCTCGCAGTTTCTGCACCTGGTATTTGCGTGCGGCTTTCCCAGTTAGTATCAACATGAGATTTCACC
>NW_022927222.1:0-491 GCF_012274545.1 Fukomys damarensis | reverse complement strand
GCCACTATTTTATTGCCATCACGGGACTGAGTTCCTAAAGGCACTTCATAAATGTTGACAGTTTGCAAGAAGGATATGTAATTTGTAAGGTGAATCAAGTTTTCTTGGTAATGTGGGGCTTTTGGAGAATGTCTAAATTTTGCACCAGATTGATTATTAAATCTAGAAAAAATAGAAAAATGTAATGATGTACAGTAAAATTATGCAAAAAGCACATACAGTATAAAGTAAACAAAAATGAATAATGACTGTGCATGAATATGGTTGAATTACGAGTTCTTTTGTTTTTAGTAAGTTTTAAATTTTCTGTAATTTTTAAAGTTTTTTTTAAAGAATTCAAATTTCTTGTGTATTTTAAGCATCTTAAATATAGCTCCCTGGGTAATTTTGCTCCCAAGCTTGACTACCCCAGTCAATCTAAGGCCTACTCAGATTTCAAATAATCTAAAATATCCTGTTCCTACCTTTTGCTTCAGAAAATAAGTTTTTAA
>NW_022927221.1:0-226 GCF_012274545.1 Fukomys damarensis | reverse complement strand
TAAATAATCTTAAGCCATAATTGTTTTATAAATGCAAAAATTATATCTCATTCATTTTTTGCTACAAGGTTGGGGTTACATTAGCATTCTGTGCCAAACACATACAGATGAACAGAGTCCAATTCACCCTGTTTTGGCCATGTTACAAAGTGTGAGATTCATACAAACAAAGAATACATCTGCTTTTATCAGCTGTTTCTTAACTTGTATTATTGGGATTTATTTT
>NW_022927220.1:0-1104 GCF_012274545.1 Fukomys damarensis | reverse complement strand
AGAGAGAACCATACTATTTCAACCATTATTGAGATTTGTCATTGGAAATTCAAAAGTGGGGCTGAGAGTATTCGTGAGAGATATTATAATTACAAACATTAAAACGAGGACGTTATGATCCTGTTGTTTGTATAACACACTCCTTCAACTCTTAAGCTAAGAATGAAAAATTCTAAAAGTCTGAGAAGGATATTACTGTCTTGATAACTCCAATTCCCACAGTCACGCAGTAAGGACTTTAGTCTCCGTAGTTCTGGTTTTGATCACAAGATGGAGCTTGCGAGGTTTCATAAATTTTCTCGAGGCGACCATTTTTACAGAATGAACAAAGCCCTGAAATGTATTTTGTGTTAGCTGATTGTGAGACAGTGTTAGTGTGTTTGAAAAATCTCCTGAAAAATTGAACATTTAGAACAGAAAAAGTTCCAAATGAGGACTGATGTGAGGATTCACATGGAAACTATTTAAAACTACACAGAATTTGGCTTACAGAAGATACAAGGCAAATTTTATTTTTTTTCTTTCATTTATCCACTTGGTAATTTTCCTGAGAAAGATTATTTTAACATGAACTAAATAGCATCAAGAAGTCCCATAGAGCATTTCATGTAAGAGCATGAAGGAAAATAAATATGGCATTTATTATCACCGGTGAGATTTCACCTCATCCCAATTTTTCAGAACGACATGCCTGCTGTCTTGGTGAGGAAATTTCTCTGCACTTTAGTTGGTTTGATTACTTGTCTTAGTTTTATACAACCTAGGTTAATATTCAGAGGTCTATGAGACCCGGAAGGTCTGCCTGTGGTTCCAGCTGAGCACCAGAAAGGCAGTGAAGTCACAGAAGCACCCAGCAGGATCAAGACTGTGCTGGACAAGCAGTCAGAGTTGGATCACAAGTCCAGATCCACTACAGTCTATGTGACAGAGGGTCAGACTTCCTATGTCATGAAACATTTCACATTCAAAACATATTGCTCTGGGGATTTAGCTCAGTGGTTCCAATGCCTGCCTTGGAAAGTGCAAGGGCCTGAGTTCAATCCCCAGTAGCAAAACACACGTGCACACACACACACACACACACACACACACACACACACACAA
>NW_022927219.1:6307-9187 GCF_012274545.1 Fukomys damarensis | reverse complement strand
TGAGTTCCCTTTGACCCTCCTTCCTTGGTTCCTTTTGATTGTGTCGATTAGTAAGCTTGCTGGGTGCCCATGTGTGATACTGCTATGAATAGCATCGTCTGCCAATAAAGGCCACAGCACTCGGGGTCAGGCCCCCGGCTGACTCCCCAACCCCATCATTCATTATGCTCACTGTGACTGTCTTGGCCCTCTCTATTGTGTATTTTATGTCTGTGAATTCCACCAGCTGCAGATCCAAAGTATTCAGGAAACAGTTGCACCTGTGCTGAACATGTACATCATCCCCTTTGGGTAGTGTTTGCTGCACAATCCTCTCACAGCAGGAGCACCTGTCATTGCAGGGTGCCAAGTGCATGCTATGTGATGTAACAGTCAAGGGCGGGCGGGTGGGCCAGGCTCCACCTTACCCAGCATGTGTAGGACCTGGTGATGGCGAGCGTTAGCACACCCCTGGACATTCCAGTGGATTGCGGGTGCTGGAGCACTTGGTTGGCTACTCAACAGTCATAGAACCTTTCCCAGCAGAACTGCAGACGGTGACTTGAGTGACCCTTTGGTTCTCCCGAAGTTAGTGTATGACTAGTACTGTTACAGGTGCACAGAAAAGTTAATTCATTATATGTGGTGTGTGCATCAGGGCTTTGAAGCTAATTCTCTCGAAGAAAGCTGATTGAGAATGGGTACATGGCTGGAGGTGTTCCTGTCAGTTACTGAGAGTCCCATTATTCATGTAATCATTCACTCCGTCATTCTCTGTCACCAGTTTATTAGTTCATTTAACAAGTACTTACGCTAGCAGTCGACATTCTCTGTCACAAGCATGATATTTTGGAATTGAAAATGACTTGAATTATCACTGTTGGATAATGTTAGCAAGGATAGAACTGAGAAGTTATCTGTCAGATGGGTGGAGTAACTTACTCAAAGATTCTTAGTGCTTATTTAAAACAGAGTCAGGGTTAGAATGCAAAGATAGGGACATGTGATTTATCTTAATTTGCACGTTATTAGTATGCATCTTATATTAACTTTCTTTGACCACAGCCCAAAGGTACAGGATGTAGCCTTTCCTTTGGACTATACTCATCTAGAAAGCTGTGTGCCACTGGGTACTTTTCAGGTGGAGATTTTCATAGTCTTGGCTTTGACTTAGCTTGAGTCAAGAGAGCAATTGGATTCCTAGAAGTTCCTTTTGCAGGGTAATTCACAGCACAGCAATGCAAATGCTTCTATCTCTGGCTTGCAGCTGAGGAGAGCAATCTGGGAAACTGCCTTGGCTCCCCAAGTGCTAAGTCAAGCTCATTGCCAGTGTAATTGTAAGCAGAAAAGCCACTATGAAGAGGACTGAAGTGGGGACTCAGGCTTGGAAGCTTCATTAGAAACTGCAGTGCCCACTCTCTGTCACAGCCCCTAAAAAGCTCAATTTTCTCCTTCTTTTGGGACTTTTTGGTTGCCAATGCAGTGCTGGGGGAGAAATCTGATTTTGTTTTTACTGACACACAGACAAAACTCATTCCATTTAATTCATATCTGAGTACCGCCAATTCCCAGTCTTGTGACTCAGACAAGAACATTATTCTACCATTACCACGCAGGTGGCTTTCCCTGGCATTTGCTACTGGTCTCACACCAGAGATTAACTGGATTCCCAAGGCAACTGTTCTCAGTACCCAGGGCAGGAAGTTAAAGGAGCGTTATTTCCATAGTAACCACACAGGCTCCAAACTTGCTACCTGTGGGGTTAAGCCTAAATTATTTACATTGTGAATTTCTACTGATATGTTTAATATTTAAAGGTCTTGGCTTTATAGTAGTTAAGAAATCAAGGATTTGCCTTAAGTGCTTTCAGGCAAGGGTTCATAGGCTCAGGCAAAGGGCAGGTCGTGAGTGGAAATGGCCTCTGTGACAACCAGGACCAAGAGCTGACAGCTGTGCTCAGCCTGGCCTGCACACGTTTGTTGGAAGTAAGTTTCCCTGATCTGGCTGACCCTTATGAATACTCTGGCTTTCCAGGGCACAGAAGGGAGGAGAGTGACTTAAATCTGCCCATATGTGTGACAGAATGGACAAGGTGTTGTTCTTAGCTCAGGTTTTACCTCTCACAGTGCTGGAGAAGATGTCTGTCCTCTTTTGAGCAGGTCTGAGACTCTCACAGTGGCCAGGACTGGGTGGAAAAGTCTGCCTGACTCCGGGGCTTCTCACAGTGGCCAGGACTGGGTGGAAAAGTCTGCCTGACTCCGGGGCTCCCTGAATCCTCTGTGTTGTCCACAAACAGGACCAGCACTGTTGGGCAGCACGGGTCATTAGTGGTTTAGGTGGTATTTTAAGTACCCTGAATTGACCCATCTCTTGGGTGATCTGGAACCCTGGTAAGGAGGTAACTGTCACCTACCGGCTCTCTCTAACGGCCTTGTCAGTCCTCCCTATGGGTGTTTATTGTGGGATCTTTATGTGTTAGGCACATAGGAGCTGGCAGCCTAGTGAGAATTGCCTGCTGATGACTTTCCAGGGCTTTGCCCTCTTGGGAAACATTTGTGGGATGAGAGGATGAAAACACTGCAAGGAGAGTGCAGCCGGTGGTGGTGGGTGCAGTCTGGCCCCCTCACCACCCATGTGCCCTGGCTTCCGGTGAGGCTGGCTCTCAGCTCAGTTTCTCTCCATGGCTGAGGAAGCCTTACTTAAGGTCAGGTTCCTTCCCCAGGGCAGCCTCTGACCAGATGGCTCAAGACACCAAGTCCTGGCTCCTCGTCTCAGCGCTGTGTCAGCCTCAGGTCACCTCGCAGGATCCTCAGGGGCTGCCTGGCCACTGCACCAGTTTAGCGCACTCGGCCCAATTCTAGTCCCTTTCCGCCTTTGAGTGCTGGCCCCAAGGACCCCTCA
>NW_022927219.1:0-5060 GCF_012274545.1 Fukomys damarensis | reverse complement strand
CTCTGAGAGATGGGATCTCAGTACCTTGCTAAGTTGCCCAGGCTGGGGTCCAACTTGTAACCTTCATGCGTCTGCCTCGCATAGACTGAGTGGAGAGATTCACAAGAGCTACTGCTTTTGTAAATTGCTGTTTTAAAAAAATGTAAGGTTATTGGTTCATTTCGGATACACAGAATGGTCACATTCCACAAGGGAATTTGTACCTGCACCAAATATATAATGTATGCTAATCTTGAAGTTAGAGCATTACCAAAAAAGCAGAGGCAAATGAAGTCAATCTCCAGGACTTCAGAGCTTAGCCTCACCGCATGTGCTACGCTCCTGAAGCTTGCATCCCCGGGTTTAGTTTGGAGCCTCCTCCTTGTGGCTCATCATCCTATACCCGCCTGTCACACTTGGTACTCACCATCCCGAATGGAAGCACCTCTTTGATATGATTGCCTCCACGTCAGCTTGGGGCCACCAGGAAGCAGACACCAAGTTAAAAAATGTAAGGTTATTGGTTCATTTCGTTGGAACCAGAAGAGCCAGAGATTTACCGAGCACTGTCTGTGAATGAGAAGGAATGGGCAAGAGAAGGTAAAGAGAACCTCCAGATGACATGCTGATTTGCCTTCTGTGAAAAGAGAGAGGAGAGGAGAACTTGGTAGAAAAAGCCAAAGGCCACAGCATGAGTGCCTCAGCCAGGCCAACAGAGAACTGCAGAGCCAAAGTGCCTGTTAGAATAGCCCCACCTTGTGCAGCAGTGTGCTGCCTGGGACACCTGACTTTACTCAGTGAAGACAGAGACTGTGGTCTTGGTGTTAAGGGAGGTCACACTGGGTCTGCCAACTCTGTCCTTCGTAGCAGATTCTCTTAGAGATCCAAAGGATGTGTTTCCATGGCCAGCACAGCTCTCATTCAGACAAGGGGCTCTGCAGGGTATGGGCTGATCTGACTTTGCTCTGTGTCCTTTGTGCTTGCATGGTGGGCAGGCCTGGCACACAGAAGATGCTTGATAAATATTTGTTGAAACACAACATGATCTGAGATCATATATGATGATATGTGTGTGTGAGATCAAAAACATGATCTAGGTGTGATATGATAAAAAACATGATATGAGGTGTGAGATCAAAAACATGGTGAATGCACTCCCAAGTGCCACCCAGCACAAAGGCGGCCTTGTAAGAACATGGCACCGTGTCCTCACCCACTTTATTCACTGGATCTGGCACTGTGTGACTTCCGGCTCTTCCCCAGTCACAAGGACCGAGAAAGGTAAAGGTTTTGCACGGAATTAGGACAGCGAGGCAGCCAGGACAGCACAACTAAAGACACTCAGGAAAGAGGACTCTGGAACTGCGTCGGAAAACTGCAAGAACCAAGGGACAAGTGTGTTTAAAGCAAGGAGAAGGATTTTGAAGGGGACTAGTGGCAATGTCTCTCACTGGGATAATTTTTTTAGCAATTTTCCTACTTTTGGGGGGGTACGGGGGATCGAACTTGGGTCCTTGTGCTTGCGAAGCAGGCTGTGGAACCACTGAGCTAAATCCCCAGCCCAATTTTTTTGGCAATTTAAATACTGCAATTTTCAATCACACTTCATGCATATAGGAAAAAAACTATACATATATATGAAAAATCTATATGCTTTTGTAATATAAATCTTATAACAAAACTGTACATATAGATTAACTTGGGAAATAATTTTGTAAGTTATTAGGGGACTGACAGCATAAACAGAACCAATAAGGACAATTGTTTGAGAAGGGTTATTACCTTCCCATGTAGTTTCTACACACTGATAAGAAAAGAGACAAACAAATATAAATAAGAAATCGAGAAAGGATATCAACAAGCATATCCAAAAAAAGGGCACTGCTAAGAGTCAATGAATGTATGAAAATATATTCCTAGGAGCCCACAGAAAGAAAGTTTTAGTAGCCCTGATCTGTTCATTGTACCTCCGAGAGAGATAAAAACAATCACACACACAGAAGAAAAAATAACCAGGGGGAACAGTGTGTATTTGACTCTCATCTTATTGTAGTTGAAATTATATCAACAATCAGAAAATTTTATTTGAAATTCAACCAGTTTAATTTGTCCCTATTTTCCAACATTTTTCCAGAGTTGAGAAAAACTTTCTGAACCATTGTCAGATATAAAATATTTAACAAGAAAGGGATGAAAAATATAAAAAGTGATAACACCCACTGCTGTTTGAGATGTTGGTAAAAGGGTACTGGTACAAATTGTCTTGTGATGGGAATTACCATACAGCTTTGACATGCACAGACCATAAAATGTTCACATCTGAGGGTCCCTCAGCAACCTCTGCTCTGCTGTGTAAAGAAAAAAATTTTTCCCATTAAGTTTATTGGTACATTTAAAGCAAACAATATAGTTACATTTATCATTGGGATCTTGTACCTTTACATGATATGTCTTGGTTCTTATTTTTTTCTTCATATCCTTGCTGTATGAGGAAAATTTATTCTTTAGTACTGGAGCTTTCTTTCTTTCTTTTTCGGAACCAGGAATCAAACTTGGGACCTTGTGCTCATGAGGCAGGCGTCAGAACCACTGAGCTAAATCCCTGGCCCTTGAGTGTAATTTCTTCTTTCCTTCTTTCTATTTATTTATTTATTTTTGGTTTTTTAAGACAGGGTCTCACTATGTAGTGAGGCTGACCTGGAACTCGCTGTGTAGCCCAGGCTGGTCTCACACTCACAGGGATCCTCCTGCCTCAGCCTCCCAAGTGCTGGGATTACAGGCTTGAGCCACCATGCCCGGCTTTGAGTGTAATTTCTTATCCTATCCCATGTAAGACCCAAGCAGGAAGAAGAATCTCAGTGTGGTTTCAATTTGTATTTCCCGAATGGTCAGTGTTGTTCAGCATTTTTTCAGGTGGATCCCCAAGTTATGACCAGCCTAACATATGAACAACTTGGTTTACTCCAGTTAATGGAAGATTCACTTGCCTCTTGTTGTCTATAGTGTGTACCCAGGTAAACATCCAGATCTCAGCTGTATTGTCTTGCAACCAACTTGAGTTATAATCAGCCCTTGGGAACCGACTGAGTTAAGTCAAGGGTCCACTGTGTTTATTGCTCATTTATGCTTCTGTGAAGTGTCTGTTCATTTCACTTGCCCATTTTTGGGTTTGGCCTTTTTGTCAAAGGAGGGGGTCTAGTTTTCTTGAGAGCTTTATATATTCTAAAACAAGCTGGGTGTGGTTGTGCACGCCTGTAATCCCAGTACTCCAGAGGTGGAGGCAGGAGGATCCCTGTGAGTTCAAGGACAGCCTGGGCCAGATAGTGAGAACTTGTCCCAAGAACAAACAAACAAACAAACAGGACATTATCTTCCCACCTTAGTAAACAGACCTATATATTCAGAACCATCATTTTTTTTCTAAACAAGGGAGGGCACCTTGGGTATCTGTGAACTCTGGAACAAGGCTGCCTCACAAAATGTAGGAAACCAGACAGATATTTCTTGGCCAAAGGTGGCAACCGATTCAGGCAGCTGTTGTGATGACAGCAGAATGCTCGGGGGCTGCATTTCCATCTCAGGGGGGCCAGCACGGGGCTGGGGTCCCCTTCCCTGCTCCTAGATCCCTGCAAGGGAGAAACTGCAAGGGACTTCAGGGCTTGCCCAGGAAAGCTGTGTCTTCCTGTAACCGAGAACTCGGTGTAAGGCCAGTTGGCTAGAAGCGTCTTGGAGTGCTGTCCGCGCGGCCCCTACACCCCTCCAGCAGGCAGACAGGCCTCATGGCACTGGGACACACTGTCCCCCACAAGGCACAGCGCGGCCCCTGAGACTGTCCTCCCGGGAAGCTGCGTTAGCTGTGGTGAGCTCCATCCACCCGTGTGGCTAAGGCTGCGTCTCTGCTCTTGCCTGGGACTTGGGGGATTGGGGAAGCAGAGCCCCCCTCTGCATAGAACGAAGACACACTAGGGGATATATCATCTCTGCTTTATTTTGGCAGGGACAGGGTCTTGCTACGTGGCTCAGGCTGGCCTCAAACTTGTGGCGATCCTCTTGCCTCACCTTCCTGAGCACTGGGATGACAGGCGTGCGCCACCATGCCCAGCATATAACATGTATTTTTAATTGGTAAGATGGTCGGGGAGTATCTCACTATGTTGCCCAGGCTGGTCTCAAACATCTGGACTCGAGGAATCCTCCCGCCTCAGCCTCCTGACCACAGGTGTGTGCCAACTCATTCATCCAGGGTCTCCAGCCACAGGCCACGCTGCACTGTGGGTACCTTGAGAGGTACTTACCACTCTCAGCCCTCAGCCCAGAAGGCTCTCCCAGCAGGACCCTGCCCAGGTTGGTCTGGGGTTGGGCAGGCCGTCCTTGGTTGCTAAATTGGAGGAATCAAGAGGCTGGGGATGGATGGACTAAGTTTCACTTTTTTTTTTTTTCTTTTGGCACCAGTGGTTGAACTCAGGGCCTCAAGTTTCCCTTTCTAAAAGTCAGGGCCAAGGCTGGGGTTGTGGCTGAGAGAGGTACCACCTTGCACAAGACTTTGGTTCACTCCCTAGCACTGCAAAAACAAAACAGAAACTAACAACAAGAAACAGAAAAAAAGAAAATCAGGTCCTTTGAGCGAGGAGAGGTAGTAAGCTCCCTGATACCAGGGTCAGTCAGCTGAAGTCAGGCTTTCGTCTTCTAGACTCCAGTCTGTCCTGGGTATCACCACAAAGCTTTTGTTTCCTTGTTAAATTTTTTTTGGGGGGAGTAGTGGTACTAGGGATGAAGCTCAGGGCCTACACACTAAACTACTCTTCCAGAACTTGGGTCCTTGAGTTTGTGAGGCAGCCGGTGGAACCACTGAGCTAAATCCCTGGCCTGATTTTTTTTTTTAAATTTTGAGGCATAGTCTCGGGAACTTGCTAAGTTGCCTGAAGTTGTGATCCTCCTGCCTCAGCCTCCCAGAGTGCTGAGCTTGTACACCACCGTTCCTCTTGTCAAGAAACATCTGAGTGGACGTGATGGTCACGCATCTATATGGGGTACAGTGCGATCGCTGGATACAGGTATACCGCGTGCAATGGCCAAACCGG
>NW_022927218.1:0-205 GCF_012274545.1 Fukomys damarensis | reverse complement strand
AGAAGTTTCTGCCAAGCTCTAAGCTGATGCATCCTCTCAGCACTGGACACAACAGCCCCTTAGGTCTCAGCACTGCTTCCGTTCATCTCCCCGGGCTTCCTGCGCTTCTAGCTGCCGTGACCCCTTGCTCTCAGAGGGTCCGAGGAGGAAGACTCAAGTGTGTGCTAGGACCTCAGTATGCCAGAGACCTAAGCAGCCTGTGGAG
>NW_022927217.1:0-241 GCF_012274545.1 Fukomys damarensis | reverse complement strand
TCGCATCCACACCGGTCCTTGGCTCCAAACGCCCTCGTTCTGTCCCCGCCGGCAAGGAAGCAGCTTGCCTACTTGAGTCAGGGGCTGCCCGCGGACTCCGGAAATAACCGAGAGGCAGCGGTGGTGACTGGAACGCCAGCGAGGTCCCCAGCCTCCTTCCGGGAGCTCCCAGGAGGGTTGGGGCAGGAGCAGCGACACCGAGGAAATCGGGAAGGGGCGGCGGGAAAGCAGGAAACCGCAT
>NW_022927216.1:0-257 GCF_012274545.1 Fukomys damarensis | reverse complement strand
CATGCCAAAGTCTAACCACATTTTCTAGGCATAGAATTTCTATTTCCCACCATGAAGGCAAAGCACAAAATGAAGTTCTAACAGTAGAAGACATTTTAATGTTTTAGAAGAGTTTGCTACTATCAATAATAAATTTTGTTTCATGGACTTTAGAAACAGGCATATAGGAATCATTTGGGTAGAGATTTAAGCACAAAGAAGATTAAGTTTACAGCTAATCCTGAAGGACACTAATGACTCTGGAAGTGAGAAGATCT
>NW_022927215.1:0-1525 GCF_012274545.1 Fukomys damarensis | reverse complement strand
ATGTCCCCAGGTGCCACAGGACACAGAGGCCCAGGTGACAGAAATGCAAAGCAGCAGATCAACTTGGAAGACATTTCCCCAGAGCCAAAGCATTCATGTGTCCAAGTAAATGCCCAGCACAGTTGATAGAGAGGGTCACACCAGACTCACTAGAGGCTCACACCAGACACACCAGAGGCTCACGCACAGCATTGTGAAAATGAACATCAGAGGCAAAGACAGTAATCACAACTAGGATTTAGTCAGAATTTAATAAATTCCAGGCACTGCTGTAAGAACTTTGCATGTCATTTCAGTAAGATAAATGTATCACATTAAAATTATATATTGGAAACTAAGAATGGTGTCAAAATTCTCAACAGTGACACATGTGTTAGAAGATGGGGGACAAGGCCTTCAAAGTTCTCAGGGGAAGAGTGCCATCCTAGAGCGCAGCATCAGTAACCCAGAGATGAGGGCAAGAGGAAGACATTTTCAATAAGCAAGAACCCCCAAAATGTGCTTTGTGTTTGCCCCTTCTTAGGGGACGAATGGAAATGCACTTTTACAAATGAAGGGAATGAGAAAGAGAACAGTGTTTCCAAAAATAATCTTCAAAAACATGAAACCATGACTACGTAGTTTTAAAAATGGACCATATTTGATGAGACTATAAATTACTCTTTTAAATAAACACTTCCCCCTTTCTCTCTCTGCTGTTCCAGTAAGCTCTCCTCACTGAGCTTCATGAGGACCATCACAAGGTCTTCTAGAACCTTCTTCACATACCTCCCTACTCAGGTCCATTCTAATCATGGCTGCTACCTGATCCACTTTTTAGAGCACAGGGCTGGTCTCTTCAACTTCTGCTGAGCCTTGCATCTCCAATAAAATCTACATTGCTGGGCCCAGACCCCTAGAACTGGCTGGGCCAATCTTGTGTCCTTCTACTTTTCCTTTCTACTCCTTTAAGTCTCACAACTACATTCCCTGGGCAAGATGGAGTAGGAGGAAGTTCACTGCCAAACCCTTTGCAGTTTTGTTCCTGTGCCTCTAAGCTTCAGACCACCTGTCTTTATGAAAACAGCAGTCTTGTGAAATCACACCAAATAGAAGACAGAACTTTCCTAGGTAGGATTCAAACAAAGCTGCACAAAGAAAGTGATTTTTGAGCCTTGAATATCTTCCAGGCAAACTCAAGGGTTAGGAGAGTGGTTGGAAGGTGAAAGCAAATCTTTCCCCCAGCCCCAGCCCTAGCATACCACAGGAAAGAGCAGAGAAGCTGACTCCACATTCACCCATGGGTACTGGTGCTCCAGCCTCTTGGACCTGTACCCAGCATGCTTACCTTACCCCTGCACTGAGTACCCTTCTCCAGCCCTGACTCCACTCCACCTGCCTGTTCTGCAGGACAAGGACCTCCCTTGCCACCAAGTGGATCTTCAAAACCACTTGGGCCAAGCCTGCACAACTAGCCTTTCTACCAGCGACCTCAGGGGGACAGGAGAGAGCACCTAGCCACCATCTTTGTTCCCAGCATTCCTTA
>NW_022927214.1:0-289 GCF_012274545.1 Fukomys damarensis | reverse complement strand
ACTTAATATTTGTTTTATATAGTTGGGGGCATTAATATTTGGTGCATATATATTTATGATTGTTATCTCTTCTTGTTAAATTTTTCCCTTTAAAAGGACGTAGTGGCCTTCTCTGTCTCTCTTGATCAATTTTGGTTTGAAATTTACTTTGTCTGTGAATAAGATAGCTATCCCTGAATAAAATTAGGCAAATCAGCCAGTGTGATGCATTTCTAGGGCATGAGCATGTGTTCCTGTGGCAAGAAAATTCCCAGGGGGGAAACTGGTGTATCAAGTTATACAAACAATG
>NW_022927213.1:0-749 GCF_012274545.1 Fukomys damarensis | reverse complement strand
CTGGCAGAGTCTTCCCTGGTTTGCCTCAAGGGCAGTTTATGCCATCCTCTCACCCAAGTCATATAGAATATTTTATGAACAAATAAACTGGAAACCATTTCAGATCTAGCTTCATCATCGGCAACCTGAGAAAGAGGAGTGATTTCTAGACTAGTCAATGAGGGAGGAAAGACAAGGTATTGACTAAGGACAAAAACTAGTAATAATCAGAGATTGAACCTGGGAAGATAAAGAAAGAAAAATGTACATATATAACTGTTACTTCTCCATGTCCACTACTATGGCCCCCTCCACAAATTTTCTTTCTCCTTTCTCTAGCACAGCCAGGGGATCAGACCCACAGTAAGGACAGCCTGTTTCCATCCTGAGTTTCCTACCTGCTTCCTATTTACAAGCAGACCACCCAAGACTCTGGGGTAACCTTTATCCCCTCCTCCTCTCCTGCATCCACTTGATTCCTTTTCCTGCTGAACATCTTTTTTCTCTTATAGTCAGTATTACCACTTACATCTGATTGTACCATCCAAATCTACAATGCAATCCCTAAGCAGTTCCCAAACTGCTGCTCATCCTAAGAATGATACTAATAATTGCGAATAGTTATGTAAGACCACATGCCAATAGCTATGTACTCTCCACATATAAACTCTAGTCCTCAAACTTTATGAAATAAAAACTAATAAAATGAGCCTATGATCTTCATTTTATATTTGGCTCTCACTTTAACCCCTTATTTTCCCCTGAATGTA
>NW_022927212.1:0-393 GCF_012274545.1 Fukomys damarensis | reverse complement strand
AATTCCTTTTCAAAAAGATTTCTCAATCTGGTCTTCTGATGATTCACTTCCATTAAACTTTCCTGATTTTTACTTGTTTAGTTTTGGTCTGGCAAATATTTTGAGCTTTTTGCGTGAAAAAGATGTACCTGTCCCAGCTCATGATTAAATCTGAATCATGACAATTTCTATTTTGTCTTTCTATCAATTACATAGATTTATGTATTAAACTAACCAAATTTGGATATTTTTCTATGCCACTTTTTAGTTCTGTCACATTTTATGTGTTTTTATTGTTGAATACATTCAAATTAGATAAGTCATCTTTCTTGTAAATTAAAATGTTATCTGTTATTATTTCAAAATTTTATATCTAACCTGTCCAGTTATCTTACCACACAGTTTACATGTTAT
>NW_022927211.1:0-343 GCF_012274545.1 Fukomys damarensis | reverse complement strand
GCCTGGTGCTTTTCAAGCACCAAAGAACATTTCAAACAAGTCCCTGGCGGGCTCAGTTGGGAAGTTCTTTGGGCCACTTAAAATCTCAGCCTCCGAATGTCATGCATTCTGGCAGCGACTGTTCAAGAAAATCAAATGAAAGCAGATACAGCAAGTTTCTGGTTATTTATCAGCCATAGACAGAGGTCACTTCTCAGCATACTGAGCCTCAAGAAAAGAAAAGCAGAAGGATCGATCTGTGCCTCTCGTGGGAGTGGCAGTGTTCTGACGCACAGGTGACATCTTGAAGGAACCGCTCCCTGGTCTCTCAGGTGCGGGGGAACAGGTGCTGGCCCTCGGCCCC
>NW_022927210.1:0-5234 GCF_012274545.1 Fukomys damarensis | reverse complement strand
ATATCAGAACTTCATATTCATTTGTGATACTATGTGGGAGATGATCTATAAACATGGGGATTGTGGAAATACTTCTATCTCTATAACAAAACTCAATCAGCATAAGAAAACTCACACATTGGAGAAATCTTCCATCTGTAGTGAGTGTAGGAAGGGCTTCAGTATTAATTCAAATTTGTGCACGCCCAATGGGCCCACAGCTGCGGAAGGCCTTTCAGACGTGAAGAGTGTGGAAAGGCTTCAGGGACACCTCCCGCTTCTGTGAGCACCGAAGAAGCCACACCAGGGAGAGGCCCTATACATGCTCCAAGTGCGAGACGAACTTCAATCAGAGAGTAGCCCCTGCATCCACCAGAGAGTCCTCACCAAGGAGAGAAACCATCTCTAAATACCAGTCACTGAAAAGGTTTTCCTAATAGCTAAAAGTATTAAATCGCATAAGTGCCACTAGGAAAAAAAAAACAAAAACCAGTATATATCTACACTGATCCAATAACGTCGGACAGCACTCACCAACAAATCGCCCTTTTGTGGGGGAGCCTGAGCTAAGATGAATTTTTGATTTGTTGATTCGTGCCAAGATTTCTACAAGTTGATTCTGAATGTAGGAGCGCTCTGAGCATGGGCAACACGAGCTGGGGCCAGGGAAGGCCCTGCCGGGGGTCTCTGAGAGGGGCCCTGCAGATGCTGAATCATCCCCCTACCCCTGATAGGTAATGCTTGCTGGGGACCAAGAGGAAGGCCTGGCACTAGAGGCAGTGCCCTGCTGTCGGGGGTGATGATGAGCTGTACAGTGTCCTGACTTCTGGAAGCCTGCAGTTTTGCTTTGTGGTTTCCCCCCCTTGGTTTGTTGGTCCTTCTTTCTTTGCTTTTGCTACATAGATATTAGAAACTCATGTGGAGGAACACAAGGAATGTTTAAAAGATAAAAGTTCTCCAATGACAAGAGCAAAGGCAGCCAGTTTCTAATTTGGTTTTCCCTCTCATTCCTATTTTCGCTGAATTCTCACATGCAGCCCTTTCGCTGAGGAAATCTTCAGGGAAATTAAGGATCTCTGAAGCTCTGAAACAGCTGATCAGGTCAGTGGTATCTGTCCACTGAGCTTGGAAAGCCATTTCTCAAAAGAGTTGTGAAAATACAGATACTACCGATTGATTTTTCTCTTCATGTTTGACTTCATTTCTTCTGTTGGATGGAAGAGGTCTTTGTGTAACTAAAACCTCAACTCCTAAAGGAGATATAAAAGAACACACAATTTCGTGGATGGACCATGAAACTGGAGGTGGAATTTGGTGGGTAATTTTTCAATATCTGGCTCTGATTCCAGACATCTCCGCTAACAAGCATTTAGTCAGCGGTTTCACACACTTTCCTCCGTTTCGCGTCAGTAGAGAAAAGCCTAGGCATTTAGTTAGTGGGGAACCAGCTGAAATGTTACGGACATCATTTTAGTTTTAGGAAGAAATGGTTTGATTTCTAGCTTTATTACTCTTAGGTATGTGAGCTTAGTTGAACTGCTTAATCTTTGAGTGCAGTTATTTCTCAACATCAGGCTATTAGGCGGAATGCTTTCCAAGTTTCCAGGTAGTCCTAGACTTTTTTTTTTATTGATTTTATTGGTACATTTTAGGTATGCAGAACAGTTACATTCATCATTGGGATCTTGTACCTTTACATGACAGGTCTTGGTTCTCATTTTTCCCCATGTCCCTGCCCTCCCTTCACCCCCTCCTCCCCTCTCCATGTAGAAACGTTTTATTTCCATTTTATCATATTTTTGTCTCTTCCATTTTCCCTTGACCCTACCGTTCGCACTTTCCCTACACCTTTAGCACTTTTCTTACTATTCCACATTGTTAATTTTCTCGTTAGTATCTTGTGTACTATTATAGTTTTTCACACCAGAGAAATGATTCGGTATTCACACAGGTGTGAATTATTTATTTCACTTAGGAATATATCCTCAAAATGTATCCATTTCAGTCCTAGACTTTTTAATTTCTAGGTATTTGGATTATGTGATGATGCTGTTGCTGGGGAACATGACCAACACTTTTGAGGCTACTCGTTTTATTTTTTAACATCCTCTAATTGCCTTTTTAATAGACATTTCACACATTGTAATGAAAGACAGGCGGAAAAAACAGCAACTGAAACTTCAGTACATTTCAAATGTAATGTCACAAACACTAATTCAAAATTCAAGAAAAAAGCCTCAATTCCATTTGTATTTAAAATATGTGACATCTCTACTAGATATGCTACAGTAGACATCAGAAATCTTATTATCCCTTTATTATATCAACATTATCTAATTCATACTGTGGTTAATCCTAGATTTCTTTACTCATCCAGTGAATCTGACATAGGCAGGAAAAGCTTTTAAAGGAAAAAGCAAAAAACACCTTGGAATTAAAAATAGTTACTACATTTTGATGTGGTATAATGTTGCATAGTGTTTGGTAAAAATTATATTGAATTCATTTATAATACTAAAATAGTTGTATATATGTGTGTGAAAAATAAAGGTTTTCTATTTTGTTTTTAGCACGAGCTTGGCGGTCTTAGACACAGATATGCAACCAGTCTTGGAGACATGAAAAAATGTATACTAAGCACAGCGTAGTTTTAGTTTATCCTTCCGAAATCTAGAAATTATACAAGGCCTATAAAACTTCTTCTCCCAATCCCAGTTGGAAAGCAATACAATGATCTCAATTCAGAATTCACAGAATTGATTACAATACATAATCTTTCCCTTTTTTCTGGTGGTGAAGGTTTGTAATCCCAGCCCTTGGGAGGCTGAGTCAGGAGGATTCCCTGAGGGTTCAAAAACAGCCTGGGCTAAATAGTGACTTCAAGGCCAACCAAAACACCATACAGAGGCCCTGTGTCAAATAATAATAATGAATATGATGATGATGATGATGATGATGATGATAATAATAATAAGAAGAAGAAGAAATAAAAACAGAAATCCAAGAAATGAGAAGTAAAACTCTTCATAAATGTACACATTTTAAAATATTTAAATCTTGTTTAAAAGTTTTTTTGAAGAATTTGTTACCTAGGAAGACTTTCAAACTCCTTTCTGTTGCAACAGCAAAAAATGTAGTGAAAAAGAGAAAAACAAAACAAAAAACACAATGTGAAAATGTCTCTGCTTCACTGCTGCAGGGCACATCCTGGCACCTGGTTTTGCAGGCATCACCCGGAAAGAAACCCCGGCCTCGCACATCTGAAATAACAAACAAACATAATAAAAAATATCAGCAATTTTTCAGAACTGATTTTTCCGACTTTTAGGAAAATTCTGTTAATCCATATGTAGAGTTTTCCAGGCCAAAAGTCCTGCGTCAAAGGAGAAAACCTCTGCTTACAAACAAGTTTTGTTTCACACTGATTTCCAGGGGAAGCGCCTGCTGCCATCCAGGGCCCTCCTGCTCCTGGCTGGGGGCCTGTGCCAGCCCTCACTCCCGCCCAAGGGGACTGGATGCCAGTGGCAAGCACCGCCCAGGCTGCCCTGTAGTCCTTCGGAGAGGGTTCCCAAAGAGCAGTCCTGGCGAGCCCAGGCTGTGTCTGCCCTTTGCAGGAGGCCTCCAGGGCCTTGCTGGAGTCTGGCTGGCTGTTCTGAGGCTGTCTCTGCTGGCTCCGCACCTGCTGCATGGGCAGCTTAACCATCCAAGCACTTAGAATCCTTTGCAGCAAGGATGAATGGGGAGCCAGGTACTGATCAATCTGTAGGCTGACCTTGCCATCCTACAAGTGGCACTAGATTCACAGACATGCAGAATGCAATAGCTCTGGGTTCAACCGGCCAAAGATTCAATCTAGACCTCTGCCTGGGATGGAGTTTTAGCTTAGTGGTGCCGTTCCTTGCAAGTGTGAAGTCCTGAGTTTGATCCCCAGTACCTGGAAAAAAATGAGATCCCTGTAGGTCACCTTTCACTAAACTAAAATGAAAGTGTATTAAATATCTAAACATTGAAACAGAAACAATCAATTTGCCGCAAGATAAACTAGGTAGAACTGTTGAAGACATCGGCATTGGAAAAGAGTTTATGTACAAAAGCTCTGAGTGTGGTAATTAGCACATAGAATCAACAACTCAGATCTCATCTTTTTAAAAAGGTTCTACACAGCAAGATAAACCAGTAACAGAGACATGAGACCACCTACAGGGTGGGAAAAATTTTTCATCATCTGTTCCTCAGAAAAAGGACTACTATCTAGAGTATATAAAGACCTTTTAGAGTCAGACCTCAACAACTTGAAGACTCCATTGAAAAATGAGCAACTGAAGTAAACAGACATTTCTGAGGCAAGTGAAAGCAGCACATAAATGTATGAAAAAAGGTTCCTCACTGGTCATTCAAGAGAGGCAGATGAAAGAAACACGGAGAATCCATCTCACCCCAGGAAGTGTGGTTCTTATCAAGAAATCAACAAATAACAAATATTGGCAGTGTTGCAGGGAGAAAGAAACCCTTGTCTGTCTTCGATGGGAGTGCAGAATGGTGCAATCACTGTGGAAAATCAATATGGACATAGCTAAAAAAACTAGCATGAGAGGTCTCATTTGACCCTGCTTTGCTTCTTCTGGGTATCTTCTGAAAAGAATTAAAAGAATGATATCATAGTGATATATGCACACCCATGTTTATAGCAGGACACCTTGTAATAGCTAAATCTTGGCAACAGCTCGAGTGCCTATAAACCCAGTACTCAGGCGGCTGAGGATGGGGGTTCACCATGAGCATGAGGCCAATCAGGACTACAGAGTGAGTTCAAGACCAGTGTGAACTACACGGGGAGACCCTGTCTCAAAAACCAAAAAACAAAGAAAAATACAGAGAAATAAACCCGTAAAAAGCACACCTTCTCAGATTCCATCTAAATGCAATTGAGGAAGAAGACCCAGAAAGAAATCACGATAAATGTCAGAAGAGTAGTTGTTAGGAAACTGGCAGAGGTAGCGCTGACAAAAACTATATGAGAGAATTCTTTCCTTGAATGAACAGTACTAAATTTTTCTATGGGTGGAAGAAACAAGGATGCATACTATTGTCAATCAAGCTGTATATTTAAAGAAAAACATACACATCATACCCTTGCAGATGGCCTGCCTAAACAGTTCAGAGTCCCTTTGAGTTGGACAATTATGTCCTGCGCAGGCACCTCTACCCACAGATCCCGCACAAATAGAGCTGCCACTGTCCTTTCCTGATGTGTC
>NW_022927209.1:552-827 GCF_012274545.1 Fukomys damarensis | reverse complement strand
CCGTGAAACAGCTTCTCTCGCCACTTAGCCGTTTAAAGAGAAAGCGGTCAGTTTCATGAATATAAAGTACTCCACAGAGAAAGATGCAGCAACTCTGTGAGTTTAGCAGTGAAGTCCACCGCTTATGTGGAGTACAACTGTATTCCTTTTTGTTTGTAGGTGTCTGCGTGGCAGAGATTGAAACAGTTGTGAGGCACTTTTAGCAGAGAAGCCCTTCAGGCCTAAGGGAGTGCCTAGCAGCTCTGAGTGCACACAAGCCTCCAGAACTCTGTATA
>NW_022927209.1:0-255 GCF_012274545.1 Fukomys damarensis | reverse complement strand
GCCTAAGAGAGTGCCTAGCAGCTCTGGGTGCACACAAGCCTCCAGAACTCTGTATACTTGGGGATAGGTTCAGTTTGACCTTAGAACCCAAACGCACTTTGCATAGGGCTTCTGTGGTTTAAGTTGCAGTTTTCCTGGGAAACAGCTTCTCTCGCCGCTTAGTCGTTTAAAGCAAAAGCGGGCAGTTTCATAAATATGAAGTACTCCACAGAGAAAGGTGCTGCAACTCTTTGAGTTTACCAGCGAAGTCCACCT
>NW_022927208.1:0-231 GCF_012274545.1 Fukomys damarensis | reverse complement strand
CTAGTCCTTCTACTTGGAAATTTCTCTCAAGTGAGATTATTAACTCTGTGCTATTGAATCTTGGATATACGTGATTTGTTTTTAATTTTTAATGTGGCTCAGAGATGTAAGTTTGCTTTGAGTCTCAAAGCAATCTTTGGATTGGGACTTTGGAGCATCACTAATAGTACTGAGAGTCTGGCAATACTTGGAGATGGGATAAATACATTTTGCATAAAATGGAGAGGCCTG
>NW_022927207.1:0-248 GCF_012274545.1 Fukomys damarensis | reverse complement strand
TTTTCAGGTTTTCCAAATCATAACATGCTTCTTCTACAACACTATAATATCATGGGCTTGGCTGAAAGGCTCCATGTTGCCACAAGTTACTCAGTTTTAACAACAACAAAAATCAAACAAGTAATTTAAATAGTATCTTCAACTTGTTCATCAAAGGGTCTCTAACAGTAATTTATCTTCAAGATAACTATTTTAGATTATGAAAATGTGGTCAAACTTTTGCATGTACATAAAAAAGGCAGAATGTC
>NW_022927206.1:0-200 GCF_012274545.1 Fukomys damarensis | reverse complement strand
TCAGGGATGCTGTTGCCCGGTAGGGTTTTCTAACAGTGGGACAAATTGGTAACTAGATCTGCGTGACTAGGGTCAAATCTGCAAGACTCCCTGATGATGAGTCTACTGTTAAGTAAACAGATTCTGTCTCCCCCTCACTCCTGGAAACCAAATAGCCTTCATCTCACACCTGCTCTTTTGATAATTAAGGGTAAGGTGTT
>NW_022927205.1:0-268 GCF_012274545.1 Fukomys damarensis | reverse complement strand
GAGAAGGTAGAAATGCTGTCCTCAGTATCCACACTTTGATTCAGTTTTATCTAATTAGTGGGCATTTTGGGAGCACTTGCCAGACATTGAAGCCACAGAGTAGATGAAGATATTACTTTGACTGCCCACAGCCTCACCATATTGTTGGAATAGGTTGAGGAGAGAAGGCAAATATATATGAATAAATGTATTACATCATGTTGGAGACAACCAGTTGGACTCTGAGAGTACTCTGAGAACACTGGTGGATTTAGCTGAGAAAAACAGG
>NW_022927204.1:0-209 GCF_012274545.1 Fukomys damarensis | reverse complement strand
GAAAATAAATACATAGTTAAGTTTATAAACTAAGTTGCTACAGTAGGCTCAGGTTAATTTATTGCTGAAGAAAGTGCAGTGCTTTGAGTGTACACTGAGTGTCCTGTGAGAAGACAGTGTTCACGTATCCAGAGCGGGCAGCAGTCACGTCCTTGGCCCTCACATGCACTGCCCGATCCACCCAGAGAGACTCGGTCCTGGCGAGGGAC
>NW_022927203.1:0-215 GCF_012274545.1 Fukomys damarensis | reverse complement strand
GGAGTGGCTCAGTAGAGAAGAGCAGGTACAGAGGGGGAACAGCTCAGGAGCAAACTGGGAATGCAATAAGTTATTAAATAAAAGGGCTGGATTTGGCTCAGTGCTGGAGAGTGTATGTAGCACACTTGAGGACCTGGTTTGAGCCCCAACATTACAAAAATAATAACCCCTTAAAACAAGGAAAGAAAGGGAAACAGATCAACTCCAGCCGAGAT
>NW_022927202.1:0-224 GCF_012274545.1 Fukomys damarensis | reverse complement strand
CTCATTAACAGAGGCCGCTCAGTGTTAATCCCTGTCACACGGGATCATGGGTCTTCCTGACTCACTGCTCCACTGGCTGCTCAACTGAGAGGCCAAAGGGTGAGTGATTCCTTAGAGATAAAGCGTGATGTGGGGACAGTGGGGAGGGAGGAAAAGAGAAGATGATGCTGTGCTTTCTAGGCATTCAGTGCATCTAAGGACTCTTCGATTTAAGATAAAAATCA
>NW_022927201.1:0-387 GCF_012274545.1 Fukomys damarensis | reverse complement strand
ACTCACAGGGATCCTCCTGCCTCAGCCTCCCGAGTGCTGGGATTACAGGCATGTGCCACCACATCTGGCTGAGTTTCACTCATTTTAAAGCTAACTTTACCTTCTTGGAAAGTGTGTACTGATCACTCAGTCAAAATGAAGAAGGCAGCCCTGGCTCATTTGACGTCCATGGCACACTGTCCTCTACTTTAACATTTATACCATTTCCATTGTGCTAAGCTAATTGTGAATCTCTCATTCAAATGTCAGGCCCATGAGGGAAGGCACCATATTTCAGTAACCTCTGGATCCTCGAAAGGATGAATCTCCTCGTGGTGTATGGGAGGCAGCCCTAGTAGTTACGTGCCTGTTTTTTCCCCCTTTCTCTGATTATTGCAGATCCAGGGG
>NW_022927200.1:0-213 GCF_012274545.1 Fukomys damarensis | reverse complement strand
ATTTTCTTTTATGGACCACTCACAAATGACACTATGTGAATTTGTATTTTTGCTTTGCCCAAATCTATGGCAGAACTGAAAGTGGCTATTACATCTACATGTGAAATCATGTGTTTCATACAACTCACCTATCGTTTTTCTCTCTGTGCACTGTATCAAACATATAATCTGGGGCTGGGGATTTAGCTCAGTGGTTCCACAGCCTGCCTCGCA
>NW_022927199.1:0-447 GCF_012274545.1 Fukomys damarensis | reverse complement strand
CTTGTTTCCTTGCCCAAATTCTTCCAGCTTTAGCCCTTGAGAGGGTTTTTCAGTTGGTTCTCATGACTTTCTGATGTTCCCCCCAACCTTCCTGTGCCTTCTTTCCTCCCGCTCTTCTTCCTCTCTGAGCGCATCTCTGCCCCACGTTCATCATATACTTTCTCTGCTTCCATCCAGCCACTGCCATCATTCTGCAGAGAACCCTGGTTCTTTCTGCGGGGAAAGGCAGAGGCTGAAGTGTCAGTTCTGCTAGGCTGCCTCGGTGGGTGAAGAGAGGAGACCTGCATGTGTATCGACACAGCCATGATCTAAGAAGTGAAAAACTGAGTGGAAACGGCACAGTGTACTTCCGGACCTACCTATCACCTGTCTGTGTGTGCACGTGCGTGAGTGTTAGTAATCCACGACAGCTACTGTGCAGCTTGACTCCCCAGCCCTTTCCTTCAC
>NW_022927198.1:0-445 GCF_012274545.1 Fukomys damarensis | reverse complement strand
GCTTCTGTAACGCCCATCACATTAGGGAAGGCCATCTTCTTCATGCTGTTGGATCTAAGTGCTCCTCTCTTCAGAAAATACCTCATCGACACTGGAAGTAGTGCTTACCTAGCTATTGAGGTATCCTGTGGCTTTGTCTAGTTGACACACAAAGTTGACTGTCATGCCATAGTCTGTAAACTAGTATGGGTTTTACTATGAGCTTGTAAGAAACTCAGAATTTCAGGTCTAATTCCAGACCTTTGAATGTATATTTTAACAGGACCACTTGATAAGAAGTTTGAGAAGAACTGCTTTAATTCACCCCATCTTGTTCTTTCTCACATATATTATGTTAAATTTGGGATCTGGAATCATTCTTGGATGTCTTTCTCTTAGCAAATATTTACTGTATCAGTGGGCAATTGTGCCAGTGGCACAGGGATTGCATAATAAGTTTATTATC
>NW_022927197.1:0-202 GCF_012274545.1 Fukomys damarensis | reverse complement strand
ATTAGGCTATGTCATTTACATGTTAATTCCCTCATGGTATTCCATGAGAGAGATGTATTATAATTATCTCATCATGTCTTTGAAAGACTTTTGAAGATTAAGTAGGTAACCTCGGAAAAACATGCTCAAAAGGTAAAAGCAACAGTTTTCTCAAGAAATATATGAAAATATTCTTATTCAGTTTAGCTTGTATATTTGATAG
>NW_022927196.1:0-234 GCF_012274545.1 Fukomys damarensis | reverse complement strand
CCTAAAACAAGTTTGATGGTACCCAGAAAACCATAACTGAACATCTGAACCAGAGTTTTACTCAAACATATCTCAGGGGGCCCTGGGGTATAGTTGAAGGACAGAGTGCCTAGCGTATACCCGGGGATTGAACTCGGGTCCATGCGCTTGAAAGGCAGGCTCATAGAAAACGTGGGAAAAGTTTGGAAACTTCACTATCTACTCCCTGGTTATTGAAATCACTTGTGTACAATA
>NW_022927195.1:0-942 GCF_012274545.1 Fukomys damarensis | reverse complement strand
CCATTACATAAATTTTAGAGATAAAACCATCATTACTATTGATAAGTTCCACTTTAGAAATATGCATATAATCATGCACATATATATTGTACTTGGGTAGCAAATTATATAGTATACTATGTAGTATTATATCTCAGCTTTGCTTAATGCTTCCTTTAAAACTTGAGAGTCATTTAAAGTAGTCTTTCTTTGACTTTTATAATTAATGCTAATACCAAATATTTGTCTGCACTCATAAATAACTTTCCCAGATTTGAGAAAGATGTATCTCCTCTATGCCACTGAAAACTCAACAGTTGAGTCATGTCCTAAACTAGACTGTTTGTCATGTAGGAAGCCAACTGAAACTCAAATATTGCTGCAATCCACAACAATTTCAGGAACTACTGAGGAACCACAGACTGATGAATTTTACTTTCACTCTAGGAAAACTGATCGAATTCGTAATAAATGTAAATTCAACGTATGCTGGGCAGTCACAATCTCAGAAGAAAAAGCAATCTGGCAACAAATCAGGTCTGACTGCTTTGAGATAGAAAATGAACCAGCGGAGAACAAGATGGGGCCTATGTGGTAACTATGCTTTCACCTAGCTGTGGGTTCCTGTTTATCTTTGTAGAGTGGATATTTAGCTGGGTGATTAGCATTTATTGGGTGCTCAAAATATGGTCATAAAATTGAGTAAAAATGCTCCAATAAAAGTTTAATTTCAGCATATCAGACATTTAGAGTCACGGCTGATTGTGTCATAGAGAGAGAACTGATTTTTAAAGAGACAATAGTGGCTTCACCACTGTGTGAAGTAAAGTTCAAACCACTAGGGTCCAGAGAGGATTAGAATTTCACAAGTAAAGAGGATGAAATAACACATAGTAAATCTCATTAGTTTGCAGAAGATGTGCTTTTTCAGGTAGGAAACTAACACTCCTCAGGGGAAATCTG
>NW_022927194.1:0-803 GCF_012274545.1 Fukomys damarensis | reverse complement strand
GAAGGAAAAGATATTTTTCCCTCATCCCTTGATAAGTTCATGGATAAGTGCCTCTAACAGATTAAAAAGAGAAAAGTATAAGAAATGTATTTAATATAAGTTTTATGAAACACAAGAGCCTTAAAAGCTGAAGACAAAGATCCAAGCAGATTATATACTGTACTTTATGTTTAGGTAAGACAAAGAGGTGGATAGTTGTGGAGAAGTACGATTAGACAAAGGGAGTATGGCTGAATGGTAATAAAGTGGACAGAGGGTACCGTGGGCTGTTAGTCGAGATTCTCTTCTGTGTCTCAGGGTCTTCAGAGATAAAGATGTTCCTTTCCTCTGGTCCAGAGAAGGCAAATGAGGCAGGAGATTAGGACACAGCCAGCCCTCTGGGCAAGTGGCTATAATCTTTCAGTTATGGAAATTCAGGACCCTAACTGAGAAATAGTTCCAAGCCCTGCACCTAGGACCACTCAGAAAATGTGACCTTCAGTTCTTCTGGCAAGAAACGAAGCAAACAGGTTTTTGATAGGATGGCTGAGATCTGACCTCAGCCTGAGGAGTGGGGGTATAAATGATGGCTCAGGGCCATTGTGCTCCTTCTCAGTGGCCTGCTCCGCACTCTGCAGAGTGCACTTCTCTTCCTACTTTTACTTAGCCTGTACTCACTTTGCAGGGCACATTTCTTTTCCTACCTTTAATAAATGTAAAACTTCACTACCTTTTGAACATGTCTTGATCAATCTTTTGTTCAGAACAAGTACCTAGAAAGAATCTCAAAAGGAGTCCACAGAACGCTGCTAACACAACTCTTA
>NW_022927193.1:0-1265 GCF_012274545.1 Fukomys damarensis | reverse complement strand
TAAAGGTACAAGATCCCAACAAGGAATGTGACTGTACTGTATACCCTACAATGTACCAATATATCCAGTGAGGAAAAAAAAAGTCCCTGAACTCCAGAATTCAGATGTGTGGCTCTTTCCCTGGGGGAAACTGACAATTCATGTGGGGTCCTACAATCAATTTTAGCGCAAGCAGGGCCACCTGAGGAAGACAAGGCTACCTGTGGCTGAGTTCCCCGCCTGGGATATACTTTACTGCTCAGGTTGGTCATAGGAACTGCAGAAGGGCTTTCTAAAACGATGAAGCTTCAATAAAGCTCAATGACCCTGCCTGGTCATCCCTACCCCTTCCTGACACAGAAGGCTCCAACTAGTAGCACAGTCCTATTTTTCAGCCATTCAAGAAGGACCCAACCCTTGCAACAAGTTTGTGAAAGTGTGTACGGAGATTTCACAACATGTCCCAGCCCAGGGGAGCACACCGGGGCAACTGAGGGAATATCAAACACAATTAGATCCTAGACTGAGTCCAACACTTTCTTTTCTTAAATGGCATTTTCCACAGCTGTTGAAGCATGATGAGGTACATGATTTGCAATTTGGCTAAGCCCAAATTACATTTCAACAGTGCTGTCTGATGGCTATCATCCTCTGTCTAATTAACGGACACAGAGGAATTGGGAGACATGCGTTTTGAAGTGTAGAAATGTGCAAAGCCATGTAAATAAGTCAGAAGAAAATGAGGACCGGGCATGTGAAGTGGAGGCAGCCAGGGCAATAGGAACTTGTGGATGTGAGGAAAGAAGGAGAGTTCGGTGGGCAACTGTTCTTGCAGGGGCTCAGTGGGCACAGGGGATTACACAGTGGACTTGTAGGGGTTAACACAGTGCTGCCACATAGCAAACAGACTGGGAATTTGGAAGAGAGATACAAGGAACGGAGGGAGCTACCAGTGTTAGCTAGGTGGGCAGGCAAATAGTAGGAAAGGAGGAAGAGGCATTTCTGAGAGGCCCGAGAGAAGAAAAAGGAGTACTGCTTCCGAAAGTATACAAAAGTCTACTCAAGATACCGGACTTTACCAAAAACAGGACTGCGTAGAGGTCAGCAAGAGGGCCTGAGGAAGAGCACGTTGTCTAGAGTGAAGGACAACTCAGGACGACCAGGACCAATCACATGAGATGCCATTCACACCATCTTTGGAGTGTAAGCACCAGAAACTGAATGGAGAGAAGTGGTCCCAGCGCCACTGAGGAGACATAGAAGTCCGCTTCAGGCCACAGAGCTTC
>NW_022927192.1:0-352 GCF_012274545.1 Fukomys damarensis | reverse complement strand
CTCTTAGTATGAAACCTGAGATCCTGGAAGGAAGCTGCATCCCTGACCCAGGACCCTACTTTTCTACTGCTGGGCCTTCATCTCTATAATTTGTTCTCTTTAATATCAAGGTAAAGGAGGGGAGGTGAGGTTATTCTGGACCCTGTGTGCTACCCTCCAGTCTCCTCCGGTTCTGAGGGTGAGTTTCTCAGCTCTCCAGTGAGGAAGGGTCACTGTAGGTGATTGGAGGGAACCGCAGTGAGCGCTCTGAGAAGATAATCTTCCTGTCTGATGTTGACCTCTGCTCCCGCTGTCATCATAGTACTTTAGACATCCAAGAAAGGATTGAGATAGGTATGGAGATACAGATACA
>NW_022927191.1:0-217 GCF_012274545.1 Fukomys damarensis | reverse complement strand
GCACAGCAGCAGAAACAAACAGCAGAGTGAAGAGACAATCTACAGAATGGGAAAAATATTTTTTAGCCACTCCTCGGAGGACTAATATCTATAATATATAAAGAACTAAAAAAAATTAGACCTCCAAAAAATAAAAGAACCAATCGAATCGACACTTCTTGAAAGAAGTACAAATGTAAAATAAATACATATACAAAAAACTGTCTACCATCTTTGG
>NW_022927190.1:0-464 GCF_012274545.1 Fukomys damarensis | reverse complement strand
ATGGTACTGTGTCTCAGGGACAGGAAAGCTGACTAACCCAAAACACTGCTACCAGATAAGTGGGGCTGTGGCTGTTGCTGCACTTGACCATGTGTTTTAGAAGCCTTTGGATCTGGTTTACAGGAATTTGGAACATTTTGGAGAAGAGGTCTAGAGAAGCCCTAGACTTCTATAAACACACTTGATGGTTGATTCAGATGACAGTGCTGTTACAAATATGGATAGTAAAAGCCCAGCTCAGGAATTTTCAGTGGGGAACCCGATTTGGTTTGGCATTTGGAACAGAGGCCACGTGTGTTACACTTTGGTGGAAAATCTGTCTACGTGCTACCCCTGTCCTGAGTCACTGCAGGAGACTGAGGTTAAAGATGGTTGACTAAATCTGATGGGAGAAATTCCAAGATAGCCCAACACCAGGCCATAGTTGGGTTCTGCTGACTGTTTTAAGCCATATTTATAATGAG
>NW_022927189.1:0-550 GCF_012274545.1 Fukomys damarensis | reverse complement strand
GTAGAAGAAGGACATCAAAGACAGAATAGGCACCTGTCAGTTCACAACAGGTTTAAGGACAAACTCCTCCCAAAAAAGCAGAGCTCAGAGCCCTTACTTGGGCATTGAGATTAATAAAAGTCAAAAAGCTATATAATCTACATACTCTAATTGTGTCTTTTAGGTGTTACATGAGTATGCAACAATATGAACAGGAAGAAGCCTGATAACTAATAAATAACAGTCTGTAAAGTACAAGTATGTACTTCTACAACTCCTAGAGGTAGTATATTGTCCCAACCAGGTTGTTGTCATTCATTGCAAGGGACACTAAAAAAAAAATGTCTAAAGTTCTTTGGGAAATTGAAAGACTAATAGAAAAGTGAGAAAGGCAACCTTGCATCTCCTTAAGTCTCTAGCCTTATTCCGAGCTCCCACGGAACTGTTAAACCTGTCTGCAACCCCCTCCCTGAAGATAAACAGGCTTAGGACAAGGGGAAATTTAAAAAGGGTACTCTGATGATACTTAGGAACCAAATTGGTCTTAGGGGATACAGTTTGAGGGTATAAA
>NW_022927188.1:0-205 GCF_012274545.1 Fukomys damarensis | reverse complement strand
CTTGATTCCATTAATTCCTACATGATTTTGAAGCTGTTGTGAATAGAATTGCTTCCTTAATTTCTTTCTCCCTGCACTGCTTTGGATTAATTAGTATTCCACTACTCAAATTTTTAATTTGATTTTATATTGTATATTTTATTCTTGCTTTCATGTTTATCCTAATAAGTGCAATATGCATGTGTGACTTATTTTAGTCTCCGCT
>NW_022927187.1:0-339 GCF_012274545.1 Fukomys damarensis | reverse complement strand
GCTGGACAGCTGAGGGCATGCGCTTTACTTAGGAGGAAGGGCCAGGTTTCATTCTGTGGCCATGACGGCCCAACAAAGTCAGTGTGATTGTCCCCTATACAGGCGAGGACCTTGAGTCTCAGAACGTTTAGGCATTAGTCATTCAGAAAGCTACTTAGTGCAAAGCAAACCTAGGAATCTAAGATTCCACAACCTTTAGTCTTTCTGGGGAATTTACTTGTAAAGGAAAATGGATACGTTTAGAAAGAAAGCACTCAGTTCTCACAGAGGACATGCTCTGTCATGTCTTCTACCTCACGCTTGAGCTGAGCTGAGAGCAACACAACAATGAGGACATCA
>NW_022927186.1:0-239 GCF_012274545.1 Fukomys damarensis | reverse complement strand
TGTGGTGGTGCACACCTGTAATCCCAGCACTCGGAGGCTGAGGCAGGAGGATCACTGTGAGTTGAGACAAACCTGGGCTACAAAGTGAGTTCCAGGTCAGACTCAACTACATAGTGAGACCTTGTCTCAAAAACAGCAACAACAGCAACAACAACAACCACAAAAACACAAAAAAACAGATTAACGATGCTTTATTAGAAGCTGGCTTTCTTACAAAACCCAGTAAGTAGGGTCCCCAA
>NW_022927185.1:0-244 GCF_012274545.1 Fukomys damarensis | reverse complement strand
AGAAGCTGTCAGTGGTCACTTGACTATTGAGTCACGTCAATCATGGTGTACAAACTATTGTAGCCATGAAATTTATCTTGTTTATGTGTTATTTGTTCACTTGCTTTCTCATTGTCTGTGCCAGTGACGCTGAACCTTTTAGAGCTTTCAATGATACAAATAGCCCACTGTGGCATGCTTACTATAGGTTTGGCACCACTGGTCAATATTATCCTTCTTTTTCTCCTTCTAATACTAACCACTT
>NW_022927184.1:0-203 GCF_012274545.1 Fukomys damarensis | reverse complement strand
GTACATTGAATGAACAAGGGATTTATAGAAAGAAAATGGGCTAGGAAGATGGTTGCTTATTTAGAATATCAATCACTGCTATTAATCCACAGGGGAAGTAGGTGTATACAATACCTTCTACCATTTTATGATGCTAACCTGTGAGTGTGCCATGACTGCTTTCTATGCTGAAGGCCCCGCCTTGTCTAAATGCCTTATAATAA
>NW_022927183.1:0-250 GCF_012274545.1 Fukomys damarensis | reverse complement strand
ATGCAATTTCCTAGCATTTTATTTTATTTTATTTTAATTTTTTTATTTTTGGTACTGGGGATCGAACTCAGGACCTTGCACTTGCAAAGCAGCCAGCAGAACCACTGAGCTAAATACTCGGCCCTAACTAGCATTTTAATACCATGTCTCCCCCAAGATATATTAGTTTTTGCTCCAAAATACACAGTGGGGTTTATTTTCAGTGGTGTCTTATTTTTTCATGTATAATAATCTACATTTATTCATGTAC
>NW_022927182.1:0-1101 GCF_012274545.1 Fukomys damarensis | reverse complement strand
TAATTCCTTATCTCCAGAGGGCTGCAGTCCTTTCAGTTAAAAAGCCACAATTTCAGAAAAACCTGGAGGCCCAAAACCCTGAAAGCAATCGGAAAGAGGTTGAAGAAATTATCCCTTAGTGCCTGAGAAACAGATTTTAAAGAGAAGTATTTAAATCTGTGAGTAGTGGATCTGATTAATATCCCATACTCTGCATCACTCAAAGATGAACCACAGGCCGGGCCTTTCCACTCCAAGGCAACAAGTAACTGTCCATGAACCGGAGAACCCGCAGCCTTGGGAGACGTGAACAACCTGCAGGCACCGCTTTCCCATCAGATGCTAAGTTTACCACACAGCCCAGGGCTTGTCCCACCCGGCAGGACACCAGGAAGGACTCCACTTACGTTCTTGAGGAATTCTTCAGCCACGATGCGTGCACGGGCGTTGACTGACAGTTTCATCTCACTGATCTCCTTGTCGATCTCCTCCATGAAGTGGATCACAAAGTCCACCAACTTGTGTTTGTACATCTGTTCTGTGTGGAAGTTGGTGATCAGAAAGCTGATGTCATATCCCTAAAGAACAAAGACGGGGAGGGGAGAGAAGCAGGAGGGAATTAGCACAGCAGGGAGTTAGTCCTCTACTGGACTCCATAGGGCCTCCCGGAGGCCATGACCTCCCGACCGACCTGCTGTTGGCGACCAGCAGCCCATCTATCCCCAGGGGCAGGACCTATGTTGGATCCAAGCAACTGGACCCAGCTGAGAGTCCTATACATTATCAGATGTCTCTGGATTACGGTGGCACAAATGGCCCTCCATCCAAAATGAGTCAGGGGAAGGCCAGGGACTTAGCTCAGTGGTTCCACTGTCTGCCTCGAAAGCACAAGGCCCTGAGTTCAACTGCCGGTACCAAAAACAAAAACAAAACAAAACGAGACAGGGGAGAATGAACCGAATTGGAGGGGAGACTGAAATGGAATTTTTCCGGTTTTGGACCAGGGGATTTAGCTCAGTGGTTCTGCCACCTGCCTCACAAACACAAGGTCCAGAGTTTGATCTCCAGTACCCCTCCAAAATAACTAAATAAATAAATAAATAAATAAATAAATAAATAAAT
>NW_022927181.1:0-333 GCF_012274545.1 Fukomys damarensis | reverse complement strand
TTTACACTTTTCTTCCTATTACGTGATATTAATTATATATTTTAATCCTTATTTACACATTTACTTCTTCAAAACAGAGAAGCTATTTGGTATTTATGTGTATAAATTATTAACTTCACTTAAGAGTGTGGCCTTAATGTTCAACCACTTAGCTGTAAATGCCTTAGCTTCTCATTCTTTGTGGCTGAGTAGTATTCCATTTATAAAAACAACCACATCTTCTTTAACCAGTCTCCAGTTGATGGGCAATTGGGCTGTTTCCAAATTTTGGCTATTACAAACTGTGCTGCTGTAAACATGGGTGAGCATATATCACTGTGGTATGATTCTTTT
>NW_022927180.1:0-257 GCF_012274545.1 Fukomys damarensis | reverse complement strand
AAAGAAAGCTCTTCTACCTTTAAAATACCCCTAAGAAAATCCACAGATAGATAAATGAATCAAACCCTAAAGTCAGAAAGCCAGGCAGATCTTTCTAAGGATTAGCTCTATTACCGTCTATCTGTAATTCTTCCCCTAAAACACAAATTGCATAAAAAGGGGGGTATATACAGTCTTAAATAGGTACAAACAATACTGTGAGCTAAAGCTGCATGAAAAAACTGTTATATTACAAACAACAACCATGGATTTCTTTC
>NW_022927179.1:0-219 GCF_012274545.1 Fukomys damarensis | reverse complement strand
GTACCAATGACAGGAATCAGCAGCATTATTTTATATGTCACCGAATAGTAAAAGATACTGCCAGTTATGCCATGGCATGATGCTTCCTTATCATATCCATTGTGAGTGATACAGAAATTTCAGTGAGGTTAAAATATGAAAATACGGGAACCTTAGCATAAACAAAAGGTAACATCTTCAGTAGTTCCACCAGTTGATCATACTGAAGCTTCTGGAATG
>NW_022927178.1:0-298 GCF_012274545.1 Fukomys damarensis | reverse complement strand
AAAAGTAGAACAATTGAATTCTACTGCATACCATATAGCTTCTTACCAAAGATTTGATGCTACAAAGTTAAAGAATATTATACATAAACCATTAAATCTTTCCAAAATAAATGTTTAAGAACATTTGATAAAACCCTTAATTGAAAAAGCCATCTACCTTGTACTTTCCAATAACAAGTGACTGTAGATGAGACCCTTCCCTGATCACAGTTTTATCTAAGTATATGCACTAGCATGTTTGTTGGGATGATTTAGAAATTAATACATAGAAGCCCATATCCAAGCTTACACAACATAA
>NW_022927177.1:0-332 GCF_012274545.1 Fukomys damarensis | reverse complement strand
GGAAGAATTTTTTAAAGTTTTTTATATATATTCTAGATATTCCTCTATCCAAAGAATACCTGGCAAAATTGTTTTCTCCTTCTGTATGCTGTATCTTCACTCTTTTGATTGTTTCCTTTGCTATATAGAAGCTTTATACTTTAACATAATACAATTTCTTGGTTATTGTTATTATTTCTTGTACTATTGGCCTTCTGTTTATAAAGTCCTTGCTTACTCCTACATCTTCAAATATTTTCCCTATTTTGTCACCTGACAGTTTCAGTGCATCTGTTTTTAAATTTCAATCTTTGATGCATTTTGATGTGATTTTAGTACAAGGAGAATTCTCA
>NW_022927176.1:0-397 GCF_012274545.1 Fukomys damarensis | reverse complement strand
TAAGTTTTACTCATTATAAAATGTGGACTTCACTGGTAACCTCACAGAGTTGCAGGACTTTTCCCTGTGGAGTACTTCACATTCACGAAATGCACAGCTTTTGTTTCAAAGTGCTATGCAGCGAAAGAAGCTTTTTCCAAGGTAAAGGTGCAGTTTAAATTGCAGAAACACTCTGCAGAGTGCGGTAGTATACTAAACTAAAATTGAACCTATCTCAAAGTTCACAGAATTGTGGAGGTTTCTGTGCACTCAGAGTAGCTAGGCACTCTCTTCGGTCTTAAGAGCTTTTCTGGTACAAGCGCCTCACAACATTGTTTCAATCTCTGCCAGGCAGAACCTACAAACAAAAAGAAATACAGTTGTACTCCATATAAGATGTGGACTTCACTAGTAGAGT
>NW_022927175.1:0-363 GCF_012274545.1 Fukomys damarensis | reverse complement strand
GATGGCATTGCTAGCCACACCTTGAGCAGTCCACTTATGTGAAACTAGGCAGGGCAGGTTCAGGCTGGGCCTACAGATGGACTGAAGGTCAGGCGAATGCCGTGCAGTAGGAGTGAGAGCTCACAGTGCTCCTCACAGGTTCTCAGTGTACTATGCGAGTCAAAAGAAGTGGAATTCAGGCTCACTGCAAGACTCTGTCCTGGATCTTTGTGTGCTATTTGGTATCTGTGCCAAAGTGGGTGGGCTGAATGGCTAGGCCCTGCTCATTTCCCCACCAGTTGTAATCTGAAGGGACGGCAAGCGGATGAACTCATGAACCATTCCATTTCAGGTGGTTGACCTCAAGCTGGACTTCGTTTGAGC
>NW_022927174.1:0-577 GCF_012274545.1 Fukomys damarensis | reverse complement strand
GAATTGTGAAGTTAAAAGGAACTGTTGTAAGCTATCGACAAAAATAAATATCTACTTTTACATCGGATTTTGTATAATAATTTTGCATTCTTTTTCTTAAATGAGCTCCCCAATTTGTATAAACTTCAGGTCCACAAAACCTGATCTGTGCCGAAGGAGAGCTGTTCATTTTTTCATGTGTAAAATATTGTAGGGGTCGGGAAGTGGCTGTGTATGAGATGCTTGGTGAATGATGAAAAAGAAGGCTGGGGAGGGAGACACAGGAGCACTTCAGCAGGTCTCAGAAGCACAGGCAGGAGACTGTGATTTTCACCTGAAAGGGACTTCATAGAACCTAAAGTTAGTCATTTAAGGTATATGATTTAATGGCATTTAGAGCACCCACCCTCTTTATCTAGCTCCAAAATATTTTTATCCTCCAAAGGAGACTCCTACCCATTGAACAATCGCTCCCTGTTCCTATTGCCCTTGTCCTTGGCAACCACCCATCTGTATTTTGGATTTGCCTGTTCTGGACATTTCACAGGCCTGTAATCCTACAACACATGACCCCTTGTGACTGGCTCATTTTTTTTTT
>NW_022927173.1:0-588 GCF_012274545.1 Fukomys damarensis | reverse complement strand
TTGCCAATAAAACAATAGCATAGTTTATTGGTGCTCTATATGTTTCTTTTTCAATGCAAGGATATTATTCTTTTACTACAAAATTATTTCTTCTATTCTTATAATCCGATAAAAATTGAGAAATACAGTGGACTTTTGACTTATGAACTAGATTGGTTCTGAGGGCTGGCTGTAACTCAAATTGGTTGAAACTCAATATAGCTGAGATCTGAGAGTTTACATGGGTAAATGCTATAGATAACAAGAAGCAGATGAATCTGCCATTTACCTAATTAACTCAAGTTGTTTGTAGGTCAGGCCAGCCATAGTTTTATAGTCCACTATATAAACATTCTCCACCTGTGGGTCTCACTTGAGCTTTGTTGGCCTGTTTTATATAATAGGCCTCAGGTGTTTCAAATTGTGTGAGAAACAGCCTGGAGGCCTCAATGATCACTGTGCTCATTTCTATGCGTAATCTCTTCATATACACCTTGAGGAACAGGGACATTAAAAACACCCAGTGGAGGCTCTGTAGTCTAATCTCAGGACCTGTGGAATGCATTTGATATGTAGTTTGAGAAATGTAGTAAAATTTACCCTGTAAAT
>NW_022927172.1:0-1399 GCF_012274545.1 Fukomys damarensis | reverse complement strand
TTCTCACAGATTTTTTGATAGAACCTTGTTCCCTGCTGGCTTCTCCTCCCATACTCCACTCATTATTTATTTGTACTCCAGAGCTTTCTACCATAAAAGAACACAATAATTTCGTATTTTACCCTAGATGCAGAAGAAAATAAAAATTTGCTTTGTCATTCTTTGTCTTTTCTTTTGAGCTTGCAAGGAAATTGTACTGCAGCTCCATTGACTATTGTGCTTTCCTTGCCAGACCCTCTGCTTCCTGCTCCAAGTTTAAGGCTCCTTCTGAGCACATAGTAAGTCTTAAAGTGGAAGAGGATCTCAAATATTAGTTATACTACTTTTAAATATTTTCTCTAAATAAATGTGTACTGGGCACATGAGCTAGGTACTCAATAACATTTCTTAATAGGTGGATTTTAAGTATAAGATATAGATTTCAAGTAGGACTATTTCCATCCTAAATAAAAGCATCTCAGGTTAGTTACTTCAGGTCAAATATTTTCTGGCATAATTTTATATTTTATGAGAATATTCTAATTAGCTCTTTTCTAAATAATGAGCTATCCCCAGACTTAGGATTAGAATAAGAACTCTGATCATTTCTCAGGACTATGGATGCACAGGGTGTGTGGAAGGTGGGGCCAGCCAGAGGGTGCGGGACACTCTTGCTCAGGTCTCCTTACTAGCAGCTGGCTGGGAGGACCCTTCATGCTTGGCTGACTGGCTCACTTCTGCTCCATGGAGTTTCTCCTCTCCTTCATGAGGCCAGGTTTTCTCTGCAATGAATGAAGCAGGCAGCATGAGAAGGCAGGATCTGAAGCACAAATGTGTTTCAAATCTCTGCCTTTGTTGGGTTGGCTCTTGTCCTAAAGTTATGAGGTGTGATCCCAATACACAGTGAGTGTTTACATTTCAAAAAATTATTAGAGTAAAAGACATATTGCCATTAATATCCCTCTAAATGTTCCCTCTTGTTCAAACACACTTGTCTATTTCTGAAGCAGTTCTGGGAGTTCACTTTCATGAGTGCCTTTGAGGGTGTGATAAAGAATAAAGTAAAAAAGAAAAAAAGGAAGAAACTACATCTCAAAGAGCTACCTGCTGAGCTGCTATGAGCTGAATTGTACTTTGGCAAAATACATAAGTTGAAGTTCAAATAAAAGAAAGAAAGAAAGAAAATAAGAAAGAAAGAATAAAGTGAATGCTGCAGAGTGCCATCCAGTGAAAAAGCAGGTACACAGAAGCAATAGTTTGTCCTCACCCATCTTATTCACAGGATGTGGCACTGCATTACTTCTGGCTCTTCTAAAAAAGCCAAAATGACCGTAGGTTGACATTTTGAATAAATTGAAGACATCCACGAAGCCATGACAGTACAATGAAAGACACTTAGGAAAAATTAAAAAAAAAAAAA
>NW_022927171.1:0-267 GCF_012274545.1 Fukomys damarensis | reverse complement strand
TATGATTCCTGTATCCATTAATGAGATCTGGTATGAAGAACAAGGATTGCAGGTGCTTGAGATTATTAGTGAGGCTTTAGCTAGACAAAAACGATTTATTGAATGGGTTATTGTTGGAGTCATAGTTCTTGTCACTATTATAGCCTCAGCAAATTTAGCTGTTGTGGCATTAACCCAAGAAGTAAAAGAAGCAAGGTTTGTTAGTCCCTCGCTCAAAATGCTACCCATACTTTTGTTACCCAATATGATGTAGATAAGAGATTAGAA
>NW_022927170.1:0-212 GCF_012274545.1 Fukomys damarensis | reverse complement strand
AAACACACAGGGTAAGTTTCCTTTTACTGAAGTTCAGTTGACAAAAGCTTCTATAGAAGTGAGACCTGAAAAAATGTATACATGATTATCTGATAGAACTGGAGGGAAGAACCATTGGTTAAAACTTTAAACTGGCACACCCAAAAGTCTCAAGTGTTCAGAAGGTGATTGGACGGTGAGGCCCCTGTATTCATCAGTGGATTGATCAATCG
>NW_022927169.1:0-421 GCF_012274545.1 Fukomys damarensis | reverse complement strand
CCACCTCCACCTCCACTACGCTATACCGTTAGAAAGGGTAGGAATGAAAAATAACCTGACTCAAGGCCTGTCCCTCACTCTCGCCGCCACAAATACCCGCGGCGAGCTCCAGACTGGAGGCGGGAAAAGCCCTGGCGGACTCCGGGGGTCTCCAGGTCGGGAGTGGGTCCTGCAGGACAGCTACCCGACCACGGATGCTCTTCATCCGACCGGCCCACCCCAAAAGCTAAGCAAACGCCCTAAGCGCCTCTTTCCAGTCCTCCACAGCCAACTCCCCAAACTGCGCCTGCTCAAAGCTTGGAAAGTCCGCGGCTCAGTGTACGAGCTCCGCCCTCGATCTGCTAGCCCGCAGAATTCGAACGCTCTTCCTAAAGCTTGTCCGCAGGCGCATGCGTGTCTTCTCTTGCTGTGCTCCCCACAG
>NW_022927168.1:0-215 GCF_012274545.1 Fukomys damarensis | reverse complement strand
CGTCGCCGGCTCGCGACAGGGAGGGGATGAAGTACGGGGACCGCAGCTCAGGGGCAGGGGAGAAGGGAAATGGCAGGGACAGGACGACCAGTCCTCTGGGGGCCTCCAGGCCCCACCAGACAGGGCAGGCCGGGGTGTGGGCGCTGGGGCAGCAAGGGCAAAGCACGCACGCACCCCTGGGGTCGAGAGCAGGTCCCTGAGAGTGGACTTTGACG
>NW_022927167.1:0-200 GCF_012274545.1 Fukomys damarensis | reverse complement strand
TCTGCAACATATGCGCAGACATCCAAATAATGTACGAGGGAGGATCATGGAGATGGCGTTCTGTTTCTTCTCCACAGTCTCAATCCAGATGCAAGGTTTACTGCTTCTGTTATCATAGAATGTATATAAAGACTCATCGATTCAGCCTCCTCAAGTAACTAAATATTGAAAGCATCTGCAGCAAAATATGTGGTGATACT
>NW_022927166.1:0-234 GCF_012274545.1 Fukomys damarensis | reverse complement strand
AGATGAAAATATAATAGACAGACAGGGCCCAGCCCTCAAGAGAGTCAGGAGAAAAGGTAAAAATTCCCTAAAATTGCGGTCATCAGTTGATGTGACACATCAGTTGGGGCCTCAAGAGAACTGCAAAATGACCAGGCCTACACACCTCCCCAAGAGATGAGATAAGTGATGACACCTGGTCTAATAAAGTCCAGATAGTCATCAGTCACCTCAGCAGTGACCAAGACCCCCAGA
>NW_022927165.1:0-749 GCF_012274545.1 Fukomys damarensis | reverse complement strand
CATCTGGATTTTAAACCTTCAGACTTTTACTGAAGTTTCCTTAGGGTTTCAATTTACTATCATTGTTAACAATATTGTCAGTTTTTTGCAGATAGCTCATTGCTCCTGTTGAGTTTTTGACTGCTTTTTAAGACAAGAATTTTCATCCTCCTGCATCCCTCCTACTTATGCAGAAAATATACATAGGCAATAAGAACTTCATTTTGTGACTTATGTTTTGGAAATAATACAGGTGATTATTTCATCAGGAAACCTAAAACTCACCATAGCCAACAAAAAAGTGATTTTGTGATTCTTTGTGATGAGCTCAAGATGAAGCAATCACCACTGGCATGAATACGTACTTCATGAGGGGGAAAAGGAACAAATTCAGATTGTTTAGGATTTCCACAAGAAAACCTGACATTCTGGTCTCTTTCTCTTTGATGAGCAATGAAAGCTGTTTCCCCTAATAACTGTTCCTCGGCACTCATGGAGCCTAAATAGCCTGGCAAGACAGTTGGGCCCCGCAGCCATATTCTTCTGAGCCCATGACCCTCGGACTTCAAGACAAGAGCTGGCCATCAAGGGCCGGGGATGTAGCTCAGTGGCCCTGCGCCTGCCTGGCAAGTGGAAGGTCCTGGGTTCGATCCCCGGTACTGGAAAACAAACAAACAACAACAAAAGAATTGGCCATCAAAAGAAACGATGGGATGTGTAGTGACTGGAAAACCAACCTATTTGCCTCAGAGATGAACAGGATCAGCAAA
>NW_022927164.1:0-2858 GCF_012274545.1 Fukomys damarensis | reverse complement strand
TTCCAGACAGAATGGCCAGGTCTAATAAGGAACTTAAGTTCTAGTGGAAGGAATAACAAATACAAAGGAACACTTGTTTTGGTTCTGATATGTAAGAGACCCAGAAGTTTCCATCTGGTGCACAATCTTCATTCAGAGTTTTAATGTGAAGTAAAGCACTCAGAGAGGAATCTAGAAGCTTATGGTGAAGAAGAGAAAAATGCTGGCAAGGAGCTATACCTTGATTAATGACAAGAACTGACACATCAGGATCATTTCCAGGAGCTTTATTTGATTTCATTTTTTGCAACAACTCTATGACAGGAATCCATTTGTTCATTTTTATTTCCAGGTGAATAAAGAATAAAAGAACAGAAGCAAGTCATTTTCCCAGGGTCACACAGCTGAGGAGCTGGGTTTGGTCCAGACAGCCTGGCTCTGGAGCCCACAAGCTTAGGCATGAAGCAAAGCTGGCTGCAGGGCTCCCACAGGCTGGTGTCTGCTTGCTGGTGTTTGTGCTGTGCACGTTGTCTCTGTGCTCCTCTCCTGTCCTCTGGTTCTCTTTCTCTCTTCAGGAGAGCTGAGGCAAAGTTCTCGTATGAAGTACAAGATCTTGTGCCATGCATGTTTGTGGTGAGGGAGTAGAGTTGGGGATATGGTATTGGGAGGGAACTCTCTTTATCATGTGAGGATATTTACAAAGGAAAGATATGTAATGGACAATCCTGAAAGTAATGACTTCACTTTTGGGGATGGTATTTTTTTGTAATATGAACATAAATGTCCATCAGTATGGCTTAAGCTTGTTGTGTTAGTCAGCTTTCTTGTTGCTGAGACATACCTAGCACCCACAACTTAAAGAAGAGGTTTAATTTGGCTCACAGTTTTGGGGGAAGCAGTCCACAGGCAACTGGCTCCAAGGGGTGAACATCATGGTAGATGGGCATGGGGAAGGAAAGCTGCTCACTCCATGGCAACAGGAAGCAGAGAGGGAAGGAAGGAGCAAGGCAGACACACTCCATAGGCACACCCCCAGTGACATCTCTTCCACCCAGGCCCACCTCCTGATGGCACATTTATCTGTGAACTCAGCAATGGGTCAGTCTACTGATGATTACAGCACCCCTCCTCCCCATGATTCATCAGCTTTCAAACCTTTGCCCCAAAAGGTGGCTTTTGGGGGATATTCTAGACTTAAACCATAACACTTGGTTTTAATAAGTTTCAATGATATGAAATTACTAAGCAATTAATGTATGCCAGGCATTGTTATAAATGCTTTCCATCATTAACTTCTTAATCTTTATAATAACCGAGAAAATAGTTTTACAGTTGAAGAAACTGAGTCATGAGAGACCAGGTTACTTGCCCAAGGTTACAAGTCTGGCTGCTGACACCCACCATGCAAATTTGAAAGTATATTGTGTGGACACAAAATATTCATGTTTTGTATAACAAGGAGACCTGAATTTGTTTGCCTGGCCTGTGGCAGTTCCTCAATAAGCATAAGTTTAATTACTGCGTTTTACAGAGTTTTTATTCAGGTATTTGGGATTGTACCCAAGGCCTCATGGATGGTAGGTAAATGTCTTTTCACTGAGCTACACCTCCAGCCCTTTTTGATTTTTTACTTTGAGACATAATTTCTCTAAGTTGCCCAGGCTGGCTTTGAAGTTTTGATCCTCCTGCCTCAGCCTCCTGAGTGGATGAGATTGCAGGCAGATTCATTTTTTTAAATGAACGTAATTGCTAAATTAAGATGAGAACATCAAGCCAGAATTGGGAAGCAGAACAGAAGGTTCGGACAAATTTCACAATAATAAAGTCAGCTTTTTCATAGCCCATGGCTGTCTCAAGGCATTTTCCAAGCTTGCCATTCCTATCCTCTGTGAGAGTGCTGAAAACGCCTGTTGCTTGAATTATTCTGTATTTCACAGTCTGATTAATGCAAGTCACAGATCGTCTTTCAAAAGTTCTTCCTTAATAGCTTCTGAGATGAAATTTGCTTCCTTAGTCACCAGTGACCTAGCTTCAAAGAAGTTGGGTGGCTGTCAAAGAAAAATTGTCCCAGACAAGTAAAATAGGCAACAAAGTTCACTGAAGACTGCTGCAGAATGGGAGAGAGACTCAACTGAGCTGAAGGAAAAGGTGCAGGAATCCTAGGCACTGGGGAAGGTGGTGGGCAAAGCACCAGAGGCCATTTGGAGTAGGCCGTCAGCGAAGTCAGGCTCTTACCCTTCCCCAGAAACTGGGAGTTTGGACTTCCATCTTCCCTGTGATCACATTCTAAAGGAAGGGTTGGTTCTTAAGTCCTTGAGAAAGATGTTTTTGGTTTGTGAAGTTGGCAGGTGTTTGGAAGAAGATTTACATCTCGAACAGGAAGAGAAAGAACCGTGACTAAACGTTTCCTAGAGTGAATGTTCTGGAGAACGGAAGGTCAGGGACCTTAGAGGAAAGCTGTGTGAAGCTGAGTCAGCTCAGGAGAACTTGGGGCTGCTTTGGTCACAGCACAAACATCTCGAGGATACTTTCGTGTTTCATGGTGTCTTCTGTCTCACAGTCCACCAGCTGTTAGCGGCAAAGCCTGGGCTTGTCTGCATTCAGCCCACTGATATGCCCAGTGACAGTTTAAAAAATAAGCAGAGGAAGACCCAGAAATGCATAGGAACAGCTCCTGGAACCTGGCTGCACAGTCTCATTTCTGTTTCCAAACACAGACAGATTTTCTACTGACATGAAACAGAAAGGGAAAGTTCTCACCTGTGTGATTTTTCTATTTACAACAAAGAAAATGAAGTCCAACAGTGTTGAGTGATTTGCAGACCATCACACTAACCAGTGCCAGCCTCAGGACTGAAACCCAGTTTTCTGGGCCCAGA
>NW_022927163.1:0-214 GCF_012274545.1 Fukomys damarensis | reverse complement strand
AATTGGAGGGAAGACTGTCAGAACTTGAAGAGGTTTATATAGTAGATCACATCGTCAATGATAACCCTAAAACAACATCGTCTTTGATATTGCTTTTATAGGCATACAGAACGCATTCATCATCAACTCTTGATGGTTATGTTTCCCATTATGAAGATGGAATTACCTATAGTGTAAGAAAGTGAAACTAATACAATTGCACATTTGGGAGGAG
>NW_022927162.1:0-275 GCF_012274545.1 Fukomys damarensis | reverse complement strand
GTCAAACGCTTTTAATCCGTTCAGGACATAGAGGCAGCCAAAGACACTCACAAAAGACTTCCAGAAGTGCTTCAGAAAGTGGCAAGACCAATGGGACAAGTTGAGTTTAAAGTGAGGGAAAGTGCTTTGGGGGTGGGGGGTAATGGTAATGTGTCTTTTACTGTAATTTTTAGATTTAAACATTTATCATGTGTGTCGATCACACCTTGCATACTTCACACATGCAAATCAGTGTTTCTCCCTCCCACCTTGACTCTAGACCTAAGCGCAGGACA
>NW_022927161.1:0-219 GCF_012274545.1 Fukomys damarensis | reverse complement strand
GACTCTTTTCTAGTGATGCAGGGTTGCTTGCCTGTGTGTCCAATCTGTCTCTGACATTTGGTGGACAAATCTCACCACCCCGCAACCGACAAGCCATGCCGATATCTTGGTGTTAGATTTGTTCTCTTCACCCTCTTCATTTACTAGATGGTCCTCTAGCTTTTCTAAAATCCTTCCTGACCACACTCTCTTGTCTGTGCAAAAGCTGGGGCCATTTGG
>NW_022927160.1:0-327 GCF_012274545.1 Fukomys damarensis | reverse complement strand
TGTGCGGAGGACCTGAGGACGCCCGGACTCCATGTGCCCAAGGGCACCGCCCTCCCTCAAGCTCTGCTTTCTCTCTTTCTCGGCAGTTTCGATTGCTGTCGCAGGTCGGATTACCCGCTAAGGATTTTCAGGGCTTACTTTCTATGGTAAGATTGCTCTGAGCGTCCTCTCACTTGGGCGTTCGTCCTTTCATTCAGAAACCCCCCTTGGCTCCTGTTGTGAGTGGGCATTGTTCTGGTAGCAGTGAACAATCTAGGAGATAGGCCTGGGATCTACTGGTCTGCATTCTAGAGCAGACAGGCAGATGTTAAGATCACACAGCGCGTG
>NW_022927159.1:0-242 GCF_012274545.1 Fukomys damarensis | reverse complement strand
CTTTGGGAGTGGGCTGGGCTCAGGGCACTTGGGAGTTATGACCACGGGAGGTGGCTGGCAGGGCTGCTTGGTCTGCTGCTGTTGAGAAGACATGTTTCTGGAGTCTCAGGAGCTGAAAGAAATCACATGATCGTGTTCAGAAGAAAGGACTCCCACAGAAAACGTTTAAAAAATCTTATATGCTATCGGGGCATATCATTTGTGTCGCTTACAGTATTCTTGAGTCCCAATCTCTATTTACA
>NW_022927158.1:0-227 GCF_012274545.1 Fukomys damarensis | reverse complement strand
ATCTGTCTTTATGGTACAGTAGTAAATTCTTTGTATAGTCCAGATATTAGTTCTCACTGGTGTAGCTAGTAAAACATTTGTCTCATTCTGTACATTGTCTTTTTGCTCTATTGACTGTTTCCTTTGCTGTGCAGAAGATTTACACTTTGACACACTCCCATTTATTGATCATTGATCTTTTTCTTCAATGGCGGTTCTGTTCAGATGGTCCTTGCCTAGGACTATGT
>NW_022927157.1:0-239 GCF_012274545.1 Fukomys damarensis | reverse complement strand
GCTACTCTCCTTGTCCCACTCAGTACCAAGTCTGGTACAGAACATACAGGCGTTGTTGGCTCCAGGTCTGCTCCCTGGCTGGGAGAGCTCCCGTTTGTCCTTCAGAACCTAGAAAGATCGTCGTCATCTCATCCATAAAGTCCCTCCTGTGTTCTAAGTTGCCCTGTGGATGTGCGCCTATCGTGGCTCATGTGTTCCACTAGTAGAACAGGATACACTAGTTCCCTGCACCAAAGTTC
>NW_022927156.1:0-254 GCF_012274545.1 Fukomys damarensis | reverse complement strand
TTGCTCTATTTTCCTACTATGAGTATTCACTGCTATTAACTTACCTTGTAAGACTGCTCCCATAAATTCCAATATATTATACTGGCATTGTCATTTAATTGTAGAAACTGTTTGATTTCTTCTTTAATTTCTTCTGTGACCCATTGATTGTTCAGGAATGTGTTGTTCAATTTCCACGAGTTTATGAAATCTGTAGTTTCTTTTGCTATGCAGCTCCAATTTCATGACACTATGATCTGATAATATATAGGGGA
>NW_022927155.1:0-205 GCF_012274545.1 Fukomys damarensis | reverse complement strand
ACACCAGAGAAACTATTCAGTATTTACACGTGTGTGACTTATTTATTTCACTTAGGAGTATAACTGACATTGTGAAATGGGAAGAAAAGGGCTAAAGGTATAGGGACAGTGGGAAGGGTAGAGGAAAGGGAATAGGGGAAACGAAAAAATATGAGAAAAGGAAAAAGTGGAAATAAAGTGTTTGTAAATGGGGAGGGGGAGAGGA
>NW_022927154.1:0-293 GCF_012274545.1 Fukomys damarensis | reverse complement strand
GTGGTTTCTCTTGCAGTGAAAAAACTTTTTAATACAATGAGATCCCAGTTGTTAATTCTTTGTGCAAGTTCTTGTGCTGCTGAACATTTGTTCATAAAGTCTTTTCCTATACCAATGTATTTGATAATTCTATCTAATTTATTTTCCAGTAAGTTTAGTATTTCTGTTTTAATATTGATATCTTTAATCCACCTGGATTTTAGTTTACTGCATGGTGAAATACAGAAATATAGTTTTAATCTTGGGCAAGTTGAAATCCAGTTTTTCCAACACCATTTATTAAAGAGGCTATC
>NW_022927153.1:0-211 GCF_012274545.1 Fukomys damarensis | reverse complement strand
AAAAAAAAAAAAAAAAAAAAAAAGATTGAGCAGAGGCCCTGTACACAGCCCTCTCCACTATCAAAATCCTGCCCTGCCGTGGTGACTTTGTTATAACTGATGAATTTACAATGACACAGCGTCATTCCCCAAAGCCCATAGTTTCCATTAGGCTTCACTCTCGGTGTTATATGTTCATATTCTATGCTTTTGGACAAATGTATAAGGGCCT
>NW_022927152.1:0-221 GCF_012274545.1 Fukomys damarensis | reverse complement strand
TGATTAGGAACTGGGAAGATCTATGTAAGGGAGAACTTATAGCCAATTCAGTTTTCTAATATTCTTCTCTTGCTCATGTACTAAATATAAGTATAAACTTGTGGAGGAATGCATCAATTTAGAGGAAAAGCATTAATTTAAATTTGAATTTATTCATATAGGACATTTATTAGTAAATATTTTTATGAAGTCCTGTGCTCATTGGATTGAACAAAGTAATT
>NW_022927151.1:0-524 GCF_012274545.1 Fukomys damarensis | reverse complement strand
GAGTACTTCACAGTCAGGAAACTTACTGCTTTGGTTTCAATAGACTAAGTGGAGAAAGAAGCTATTTCCCAGGGAAAACTGCAGTTTAAACAGCAGAAGCACTTTTCTGAGTGCGGTTGTGTTCTAACTTCCAACTGAACCTACCCTCAAGTATACAGGATTCTGGAGGCTTGTGTGCACTCAGAGCTGCTAGGCACGCTCTTAGGCCTTAAGTTCTTTTCTGCTAAAGTGCCTCACAACAGTGTTTTGATCGCTGCCATGCAGAGACCTGCAAACAAAAAGGGATACACTTGTACTCCATATAGGGTGCCACCTTCACACGTAAACTCACAGCATTGCAGCACCTTTCTCTGAGGAGTAATTCACAATCAGGAAACTTACCGCTTTGATTTCAAAGGGCTAACTTGTGAAAGAAGCTGTTTCCCAGGGAAAACTGCACTTTAAACCACAGAAGCACTCTGCCAATTGGGTTTGTGTTGTAACTTCAAACTGAAGCTATCCTCAAGTATACAGGATTCTGGAGG
>NW_022927150.1:0-227 GCF_012274545.1 Fukomys damarensis | reverse complement strand
CTTATTATCTGTGATTTGTTGAGACCCAGGAATAAGCCTGACTGACAATTCAATCTCTTCTTAGGAAGGAAAAGGTTTTAAATATCACTACCTTTGAGTATCTGTATCAGAGATTGATAAACTTTTTGTATAGGATCAGACAATAAATAGTTCTATCTTTGTAAGACATGTAATTTCTATATCAACTATTCAATTTTGCTGCTGTGGCATAAAAGCAGCTAGATGAT
>NW_022927149.1:0-204 GCF_012274545.1 Fukomys damarensis | reverse complement strand
TAAAAAAATAAATAAATAAACAGATTGGTGAAAATGAACATAGAGAGCCCAAGAATATGATCAACCGATCTTTGCTAAAGACCACACAATGGAATAAAGACAATTTTTTCAACAAATGATGCTAGAATGCCTGGATATTCACATTCAAAGAGTGAATCTAGACACAGATTGCATGTCTGTCACAAAAATGGACTGAAAATAATT
>NW_022927148.1:0-331 GCF_012274545.1 Fukomys damarensis | reverse complement strand
ATTTATGTACAGAAGGAAAAAATTATGCCTGCCAGACCACCTTCACGTGGGAGATTTGGCCATAAATTTTAAATATCCATTGTGAGAATTATATTATGTGTAAGGAAATCAGCGTCCTGCAGTTTTACAAGTGGGCCTTAGAAGGGCATAATGCACAAAGGCCCAGTATGCACAGAGAGACTTACAATGGAAGCAAAACAGGCAAGAAAAAGGGCATCTCTGAAATTTCTGGCACCACTCACAAAGCCTTTGAGAACAGAGTTCTTGATGAACAAAATGGCAACATGTGGTCCTGAATGTTTTGAGCACCAGAATTGCAACCAGTTTTGAG
>NW_022927147.1:0-1430 GCF_012274545.1 Fukomys damarensis | reverse complement strand
AAAAAAAAATCAGAGCAATACACTTCTAAACTGGGTTATAGCTTTGATATATCTGATAACACATAGATAAGCAATTTCTGAAAATTAGCATAAAATCTATTTGTAGGAAATTCATGTGGAGGCTATTTTTATTTATTTTTGTAAATCAAAAAGTCAAACAAATTAGACTTGCTTGCCCTGTGGTAATATTGCTGTTTACTGAAAATAGCTCTACAGTTTTGACCATACAAAATCTATTTTTCTGCTTGGTAAAAGACTATCTAGAATTACAAATCTTAAGTGAAAATGGTACAGAGATGAGGGAAAGAATATATGTCAAGAAACTTGTCAGAATGTCTTTGATTTAAATAGTTCCAAGCATTTATTTAAGATATTTAAAACATTGTCAGTGTTGGTATCTAAATTTCTGTGCTCTGTAGGCTGAAGTGTGGAGATTTGGGTGGAAATGGCACTGTAGGACTTATTCCAAGGTACTTCACGCTATTAGTAAAAGGAATGGCAGAAATGGGCCATGGGAGGACAGGACAGTGAAAGTCATCCTGATTATTCCAGAATCTTCTCTGGCTTTCTTCCAGTTTCCCCTTTTCCTTAACCATGTCCTTTATTTTTTATGTTCTGTCGCCTTGTTATTTGGGAATTTGGTGATCGAAAGGGTCCAAACTAATTCCTAGAGTTAGTGAGCAACTACGCACAAGTATGCTTCCAAGCACCAATGAATTAACTCACAGAACTCAACTCAACTCTTCCCTTTAAGGAGATGTCAGTTTCTGTTCCAGTATCCCCTGGTCACTTATGGCCAGGTGACGGACCACCTGAGAGAGAGCTTCTCCGCTCCATAGCCCTTGGAGATTATTCTAGCCAAACCAAAGTCTGCTTACCCTCACTCACTTCTTCCTGTGGAAACCACAAGACTGTTTTTCCACATTCTTCTGCCTTTTGCCTCCTGACAGGCTCTGGGGACTCCCCATGTGCTCTTCTGACTCAGTGTGGAGCAGAGCTGACCTCTCCTCTTGGGAACTGTGGAGTAATAAACCATCTTTCCAATGGCCAATTCTGCCTGATATGCTGGCCTTACTACCTCTCAAACTTTCTAATCATGTATTTTAAAATGCCATGAATGGAAAATTACTCTTACATATTTTACAAAAAGAGAGGCAACTCAAAGTTGTGATCAAATATGAAAAGAATCTTAGACTTTTTCACGTGTTATTTCATAGATCTTCAGAAAGCCCCTTGAAAGTAAATTTTAGAAAGCATTACTAAATGTCTGATATCAGCTAGCATTCACTGACACAACTTCTACATCCCCAGTTTTGTAAAAGTGTCTCGGGCTATTGAAGTAAAAGTATGCGTTTTAAGAAAGACCTAATATCTGTTCATTTCGGATGCCCATTTTTGAATCGGGTCTTTATATTTGGGGGGACTGATTG
>NW_022927146.1:4893-5726 GCF_012274545.1 Fukomys damarensis | reverse complement strand
ACTGTGCCACTATGAACATGGGTGCACATATATCACTGTGGTATGATTCTTTTAATTCTCTTGAGAAGTTAACCAGCAGGGGAATAGCTGAGTCAAATGGAACCTCTAATCCTAGTTGTTTGAAGTATCTCCATATTGATTTCCACAGTGGTTGCCCCAGTCTGCACTCCCACCAACAATGGAGAAGGGTTCCTTTCTCCTCACAGCCCTGCCAGCATTTGTTATTGGTTGATTTCTTGATAGCAGCCATTCTTTCTGGGGTGAGGTGGAATCTCAGTGTTTTCATCTGCATCTCTCCAATGTGGGGTACATATTTTTGATTGACTTAATACTCAACAGAAGCTGCTTTTATAATGTGTACTTAATAGTAATACTCCAATGAACGTATTACTGAGATTTATAAGAACTTTATTGAAGGAAATGAAATGTGCATATGGATGAGACATGATTTCAACTTCTTGGAGGGTAGGAATCTGTTGTGAAAAGTTTAAATTGCAGAAATACTTTGGGCAGATAGGGAAACTATTTAAAAACCACAAGACCCCTTATCTCCCAAAGAAAAACTGGAATGCAGGGAGGTATGAGTGCTGTCTCAAGCCCAGGGAGAGGAGATTTCTGCTAGGTCTGTGGGCTTCACGCTTAGCAGGATGAAACTAAATCATTCTGAATTTCTGCACTATTGTCTGCTGGATGAGCTCCAGGTGTCCCCATGGGACCTGTGGGGCTCAGAGCACGGGCCAAAAGTCATCCACCCACGTGAATGCTGGTCGCGAAGCCTGGTGCATTGCAGTCCTCAATGCTGGCTTTCCTCAAAATCAATAGTTTGCTTTGAG
>NW_022927146.1:0-963 GCF_012274545.1 Fukomys damarensis | reverse complement strand
GCGCCAGGCCGCTGCAGGTCACGCCGTGGTCGGGGCGGTCCCCCCCGCGCGTGGGTACCTTCGCGTGGCCGTAGCTCCTCGGCTCCCTCCGGAAGACATTGTGGAGCGCAGGCCCTGGAGCGCGGGACGAACGCACCCCGGCTTCCTGAGACGCTGGAACCACTGTGCAGGTGCAGTCCCGCGGTTCAGGCGAGGCGCCAGGCCGCTGCAGGTCACGCCGTGGTCGGGGCGGTCCCACCCGCGCGTGGGTACCTTCGCGTGGCCGTAGCTCCTCGGCTCCCTCCGGAAGACATTGTGGAGCGCAGGCCCTGGAGCGCGGGACGAACGCACCCCGGCTTCCTGAGACGCTGGAACCACTGTGCAGGTGCGCAGTCCCGCGGGACACCCAGGGCCCAGAGGCATCCACAGCTCCCTTCCCCTCCTCTCACACTGGGTGTCTGCACTGGGTGTCGCACACTGGTTTTAACTTGGTCATTGTCTCACTGCCAAACTGTAAGAGTTCTTTGCTGTTTTTTGTTGTTGTTTCCTTGGTCATTGTCTCACTGCCAAACTGTAAGAGTTCTTTGCTGTTTTTTTGTTGTTGTTGTTTTGTTTTGGTACCGGGGATTGAACTCGGGTTCTTGCGCTTGCAAGGCAAGCCACCGAACCGCTGAGCTAAATCCCCGGCCCTCTTTGCTGTCTTTAGTTGAGTTTCTTGGTGCTTTTTAAGCATACAGCACAGTTACATTATCATATTGTCTCACTGCCAAACTGTAAGAGTTCTTTGCTGTTTTTTTGTTGTTGTTGTTTTGTTTTGGTACCGGGGATTGAACTCGGGTTCTTGCGCTTGCAAGGCAAGCCACCGAACCGCTGAGCTAAATCCCCGGCCCTCTTTGCTGTCTTTAGTTGAGTTTCTTGGTGCTTTTTAAGCATACAGCACAGTTACATTATCATTGGGATCTTGTACCTTTACATGACACATCT
>NW_022927145.1:0-243 GCF_012274545.1 Fukomys damarensis | reverse complement strand
CATCCTGCTGTTGCAAACTTATGGACAAAATAAATATTTTAAAACATAATTTAGGGATCTGCTATTCAGTTTAAGATAACTTCAACTTTCTTCCACCAGCCATCTTGACCTTAAAATTCATTCAATTTTTACACAATGTAATAAAATACAACTTTATGACACCATACCACACCTCAAATCCAATGTATTCTAAGTAACACTCAACCCCCTTCTTATTTTATCCCAGCTTTTCATCTTGGTGAA
>NW_022927144.1:0-260 GCF_012274545.1 Fukomys damarensis | reverse complement strand
GGTTTATTAGGTCACAGTTCATAGAGGCTTCAGTCCATAGTTGGCTGTCTCCAAGGCTAGGTGACAGAAGAGCAGCAGTTCATGACAGCAGAAGACAGCAAAAGCAATTAGAGGGGCAATAGCTCATGGCAACAGCAGACCATAAAAGCAATAAGAGAGTTTAACAACAACTTTCTGCCTCTTTTTTTTAATTGAGCTTATTGGTACAATCTAGGTATACAATACAATTACATTCATCATTGGGATTCTGTATCTTTACA
>NW_022927143.1:0-1766 GCF_012274545.1 Fukomys damarensis | reverse complement strand
AATTTCACACTAAAACCCAGCAATATATACAACTATTACAGATTCAGTTTTTAAAAATAAAAGCAAGTAAAACAATAACATGGTTTATAGATTGAATCACTGTATTGAAACTATATAAAGATCATCAGTATCAACTTCAGTGTGGTTAGTGATTCCATGGGGAAAGGTAAACATGATCCTTATGTGATAAATCATATATACGTGTAATTATGCATTCTTTAATATGTAACTATATGTAACATGAATATGCTAATATAATGTTAATTATTTGTATATGGTGTACACTCTATTGATTTTTATATGCTTTATGAACTTAAAATGTTTCATAAAGAAGTTTCATAAAGAATGTTTCATAAAATGTTTTCATAAAAGAAAAGAATCTGAGAAAATGAAAAAATGGAAATAAAGATTTTGTAAATAGGGAAGTGGGGGGGTAGAGCAGGGGTATGGGGAGAAAATGAGAACTAAGTCCTGTCATGTAAACATGCAAGATTCCCATGATGAATGTAACTGTACTGTATACCTAAAAAGTATCAATATACTCAATAAGAAAAAAGTAAATACATAAATAATATAGCATTTATATATTAATATGCTCTAATGTTTTGCTATGCAATTAAATTTTGTTTTATATATTTTTTATTTTATGGCTATATCTAGGGCTGCTTTATTTTCTTTTTCATTTTCTTTCTTTCTTTTTCTTTTTCTTTTTTGTTTATTTTATTTTCAGTGCTGGGGATCAAACTGAGTACCTTGAGCTTGCCAGGCAGTCATGGTTCCACTGAGTTACATTCCCAGCCCTTAGGTCTGCTTTATTTATTCTAGCTGCTAGACAACTTATTGAGTACATATAGAAATGTGGTTGGATATTACTGATGTTCTTTGACTTGTTCACTTTTTTTGCTTCTTTATATATGCAAGATTCTCAGTTGGAGTTTCTTTCCTAAATGTACGGTCATAAAACACAATGTTTTTCTTAAAATTTTTTCTGTGCCTTCTCTTTCTACAATTTCTCATTAATATTGCTTCCCTTCTGTTAGCAGTTTTACCAGGCAGTTCATTTGTAACCCTTATGAAAACAAATCACAACAGAATTGTTAACAGTCTCACAGGTGAAACATTATTTTGAAATTATGTTCTCATTCTCACCTCTGCAACATCTCCATAACATTTTTCAAATGTTTCCCCATTTAGTGAGTGAGGACACTGTGGCTTCTCATATAGTCATTTTTTTTCTTATTTACAGAGCAAGAACCAGAGCCAGTCTCTCTCAATCAAAATATTGATTGAAGTGATTATTGTTCATCTAGTTTTAGTATAGATTATTTTTAATTTTCTTGCTCATTTAAGTTTTTAGCAAATATTCAAGAGAAAAACCATATATGTTGTTTCATACTGGATTCCTATTAGTTGGTACAAGCTTTTAATTGCCTAACATTTCTATAATCAGTGTAATACAGTGGATAGTAGAAAACAGGATAAGTGAGATATAAGGAGGTGAAAAGATTAGTAATATTTACTTTGCTTTACAATGTATGTGTCTTCTAAAAGAAAGTGTATAGCCTTTGTTTCATGTCCTGTGATTTCTCAATAGACTCTTAAAAAATATGGAATCAGAAAATCACACAAAGGTACCAGATGTCCTACTTCTGGGTCTCTCAGAGGAGCCAGACCTGCAACCCAATCTCCTTGGTATGTTACTGTCCATGTACCTGGTCATGGTGCTTGGGAACCTGCTCATCATCCTGGCCATCATCTCTGGCTCC
>NW_022927142.1:0-1356 GCF_012274545.1 Fukomys damarensis | reverse complement strand
TTTATGCTTTGCATTCCAGTGGGGCTTTGATTTTCTTCTGGTCCCCTGTTGTGGTGGATATTAAGAACCTTTATAGAACTAACATGTTACTGGAATTCATTTTCATGAAAAAGCAGAGACTTTGAACTATTTTAACATGGTCATGTTTCAGTGATTTGTTTGCCATAGCATGATAAAATTAGTTTAATAATTTTTTAATTAAGCAAAACAATCATATATATGCAATTCAAGTAACCCATTTAAAGCATTAAAAAGTAAGGAATCCTTATAACTCATTCAACAGTTCTCTTTTAAAGGAATATTTGCACAGTCTGTTACCAGAGCACTGATTTTTCTTTCTATCTTAGATGATCTAATTTTAGCTTCTTGAACCAACAAGCTAAAAAGTAATATTGAATTTCACGCAAAGCATATAGGTATAAAATATCAGATCAGTTACAGAATGAAATTGCTATAAGCAAATTACGAACAAATCAAGTTATTTTTGGATTTCTCTTTAGCACTGCTAATGGCATGTATTATAAATATGCTAAATTATTTTATTTTAAGAGAAGAAATGATGTAATTATAGGTAATTCTTAGAAGCCACATGTAACATATAGTTACTTAAGACTGATATATTACTTTTTGTTTTTAATCATTTTACCTTATGTAACACTAGGCAATTGCATTATAATGCTTTCTTCTTTCAGAAACTCTCTTACAGAACCCTACTCATTACTTATGCATCCAAAATGTCTTTGGAGGTTGTTAAGCTATAGTCTCATGCTGTATTTTTAATATAAAATATTCTAATAACTATAATAACCACAAATATTTAAAAAGCTAATTCAAGAACTATGCAGTTAACAGAGCCTGTAACTAAATCGTAAACCCAATAATAAAAGATAAACTGAAATAAAGCAACACTAACTTTTCAGAACAGTGGGACACCCCAGTACCAGTTTGTTGCTAACTGTTCTTTTAAAAAATAAACAGGCTATCTTCCTTCCAGTGAAGGTGTTCGGCCCCTTTTATCAAAGATAAGGAAATAAATGGACTCTGAAAGGTGGGCTTTGTCTTTGGCAAGGACAGGGATACGAGGTTATCCCATGTGCACATTATTTTAAGATTAGCTAATCTTTCTAAATATAATGATTCATTAACCTCCCTCTCAAAGGGAGAAGTCTTCTAACACTTGCATATTTTGGTCCACATTGAGGTTTATTTTCTCCCATATGGTATCTTCTTTTAGTCTCAAGAGGTAGAAGGCAAGGACTGGGATATATCATTTTCTTTTCAGTAATATACTTGACATAGTAAGATAACTGACATTGTAACTCTGTTGTTCTCTTGCAATCAAGCTTTAATTTGAAA
>NW_022927141.1:0-374 GCF_012274545.1 Fukomys damarensis | reverse complement strand
AAAAAAAGAAAATTCGAACAAGTACTTCATGAATTTAATTGTCAAGAAAAATTAAAGCATGAAAGTATTAAAAATCATTATTAGTGATGAATGCAAGCTTGCCACATAATATTAAATATCAACTTTCTTGGATCAGAAAACTCTTGGAGAGGTGATCATGCAGGCATTGTATCATCAGTGGATGAACCCACTGAGTTTCTAGCAAAATGTCCTGTGAGGAGGGGGATCCCTACTGGAGAAGGTGGGATGCTGTGGGCATGACCCCGGGGGAGCATATCTCTACCTCTGGTACTATTCGCTGCTCTGCTCCTGGCTGCCACGATGTGAACCCCTTTGTTCCAGCTTGTCCTTCTACTATACTTCCCTGTCTTGGA
>NW_022927140.1:0-208 GCF_012274545.1 Fukomys damarensis | reverse complement strand
TTATGATGAGTTTTTGAGTTGATATGCTAACAAGGAAGCTGAGTGAAGTTCAAAACCTGAGATGGGCCAACGATGAAGGAATTGGGGCCCTGCTTTGAAATATTACTTACAATCTTTTGTCCAAAATAATCTATGATCTGACTCCGAGAGTGAGAATGAACACTATTTCTACTTTGTAGAAATGCTGTAAATTTTGACATTAAATTTC
>NW_022927139.1:0-214 GCF_012274545.1 Fukomys damarensis | reverse complement strand
AATAGAAGGAAAAAATGGAAACAAAGCTTTTGTACATAGGGAGGGGAGGGGGCTTGAGGGGGAAATGGGATAAAATAAAATGTATCAATGAATAAAAGGAACAATGTTCGCTCAGGTTCGCTCACCAAGCTTTGACAACTCCATCTTCCTCTCAGACCAACTGAAATACTCCAAGAGCCCTTTGTAGGCCTGCACCAGGTTGATCAGTGTCTCC
>NW_022927138.1:0-491 GCF_012274545.1 Fukomys damarensis | reverse complement strand
TATTCGTCTGGAGCTTAAGAATTTAATTTTGGGCAAGTTATCCATGGGGAAAGGCTGAGAAACTTTGGGGTACAGGTGCTCCATGTCCTGAACCCTAGTGCTCTTTAGCGGAGGAGGTTTCTCCAGGGGAACATGAGTCACCCGGCCAGTGCTCCCTCAATGGGTCCCCAAGGTCTGGTTGCTGGAAGACAGTTTTTTGGGCTCAGCCCTGCACCCACCAACCTGGAAGTCACCTTGTTCTGGCAAGCCGAAGCCTGAGCTGGGCTGGAGGTTGCTGCTGGGGGTGTTCTCTGGCCTCTGAGTTGGGGGTGCTGGAGTCAGACGCTGCCCCTCTCTGTGCACCGAGGAGCAGGGCTCAAAGATCCTGCAGGGGTATGGGAAGCCTGGTCTGCTGGCTGCCTGGAGGGGGATCTGCTCACTTGGACCCGCTGCCTCACTGACAAAGGATTACAGAAAAGATGTCCTTTACAAAGATAGCCCGACGCCCTGTC
>NW_022927137.1:0-509 GCF_012274545.1 Fukomys damarensis | reverse complement strand
TTTCCCAAGTGGTTGCACCAGTCTGCACTGCCACCAACAATGGAGAATGTTTCCTTTCTCCCCACAGCCCAGCCAGCATTTTTTATTGGTCGATTTCTTTCTTTCTTTCATTTTTTTAGTTTTGTTCTTTGGTTTTTTGAGACAGGGTCTCACTATGTAGTTGAGACTGTCCTGGAACTCGCCATGTAGCCCAGGCTGGTTTCCAACTCACAGAGATCCTCTTGCCTCAGCCTCCCAAGTGCTGGGATTACAGGCTTGTGCCACCATGCCTTGCATGGTTGATTTCTTGATTGCACCCATTCTTTCTGGAGTGAGGTGGAATCTAAGTGTTGATTTCATCTGCATCTCTTGAATGACCAGTGATATGAACATATTTTCATATATTTATTTTCAACTTTTACTTCTTTGCATAATGCCTGTTCATTTCAGTTGCCCATTTTTGAATCGGGTCTTTATATTTTGGAGTCCTGATTATTTTTGAGTTCTTTATATATTCTAGATAATAGTCC
>NW_022927136.1:0-225 GCF_012274545.1 Fukomys damarensis | reverse complement strand
GTTTTGGGGTTTTTTGGTTTTTTGAGACAGGGTCTCACTGTGTAATTGAGACTGATCGAACTCACTATGTAGCCCAGGCTGGTCTGGAAGTCACAGCGATCGTCCTGCCTCAGCCTCCCCATTGCTGGGATTACAGGTGTGCGCCACCACGCCCTGCGGGGCTTAAGCTTTTATTCTGAGTGAGATGGGGAACTGTTGGAGGACACTGAGCAGAGAAATGCCACT
>NW_022927135.1:0-223 GCF_012274545.1 Fukomys damarensis | reverse complement strand
TCTTAAAATCTGCCACCCACAGTAAGGCAGCAGCTAAGCTTTTACTGAGCTCAGACTCTGTGTTCCATATTTCATGTTCTCTGTATCAATTTGATTCACACAATGATAAGCTCATTACCATCCATTTAATAGATGAGGACACCTAGACTCTGGAAGGTAAGTACCTTCCTCCCTCTAAGTTGCATAGCAAGTGATGGGACCCAGACTCCTCAGCCTTCTGCCC
>NW_022927134.1:0-201 GCF_012274545.1 Fukomys damarensis | reverse complement strand
CCACTGACTGAAGCTGATTTCATCCTGTTCAAGGATGGGAGCAACTTCATGAAAAATGGGGTATGCTATGCTGGCTATGCAGAGATGACTCAAGATGAAGTGGTCCAAGCAGGACAGTGCAGTAAGCAGAGCTATGGACACTCATACAGGCTCTCTGATGGACAAAAGAAAAGAGGGTAAATGTTTACACAGATTCCTGAT
>NW_022927133.1:0-209 GCF_012274545.1 Fukomys damarensis | reverse complement strand
TCTATATTATTCATTTTAAATATAGCTGTTTGTAAAATAATTATGAGATATCCTATAATTGCTATGTTAGCTTGTATATGGTAGTCATAAGACCATGCCCTGATATCACCTCACAATTATATAGACCTTTAGTATTTTTGTACACAAAAAACTATCAGAAAATTTTATTCAAGCCTTTAATTTACTTTAAAAGCCTAGGCCCAAAGACA
>NW_022927132.1:0-232 GCF_012274545.1 Fukomys damarensis | reverse complement strand
GTCTGATTTTGAGGTTTATCTTAACAGAAAGGCAGTTGCTTCATGGAGATAAGAAAATGAGAGCTAACTAGTGTTGCCATTAATACGCACATCATGTGACCTGGGTGGAGCTGTGTCCCTCAAACTAATTCACAGTTGCTTTAATTAGTTTGCACAGTGAGCCAAGTGTGTCATGTACTTGTAGTTCCAGCTACTCAGGAGGTAGAAGCAGGAGGATCACTTAAGCTAAGGA
>NW_022927131.1:0-420 GCF_012274545.1 Fukomys damarensis | reverse complement strand
TATTCGTGTTTTTATTTAAAATCGTACAAAGGAGAATTTCAAAAACACAGGAGGACTGTTGTTTCCGTGCTGGCTCCTTCCGGCTTGCTGACCTGTACTGTACACGGAATGCAGCAGAAGGCGAGAGTTGGGCTTTCCACGAGCATCCACCACTGCGCCCAGCATCGGTGCCACACGTGGACATCAGTCCAGCCAGCGCCGAGAGATGGTAGAACGTGGCAGGTGGGTGGTGTCACTGTCGGCGAAGAGCCACCTGCGCAGTTGCCATCGTTATGCTGAGTGTTTTCGCCAGGCGGCAGCACGGGTCTACTAGCCCAGGCCGAGGTAAACATAATACTGTAATAGGCACTGTAATGTCATTAAAAGTTGACATCGTCTTGTTTTTTAACTTCTGTGTCCTATCTCTCCTCAGCTTCCTAT
>NW_022927130.1:0-860 GCF_012274545.1 Fukomys damarensis | reverse complement strand
GAAAAATCACTGAATGTGATGTAAAAGCTAAATTAAAGTCTAACTTTCAAAATTACTAAATTTTAATCTTTGATGGACATGTTCTTTGCTTTCCTATAAGAAGCAGAGACAGGATAATACAAAGGACTCACTGGCTAGGGCAATACAAAGCTGTGATAATAATTTGCTAATGAATAAATTCAGGATTTGTTATAGTAAACTGCATAAACATATAAATGATCTTCTGCAGGAAACCAGCTTGCCAGGAATGCCTAACCAGAGAGGATGAACAGACATTAAAGACAAGACACAGAGACAGCTTTTAAAGAGGGGACAGGAAGCTCTTGCCTCAGGTGGACAGAGCCCTGAGCTCACCTCACTTTTATTGAATTCAGGCAAGGGAACAAGCAGTTAGGTTAATGGACAATTCATCTCTTTCCCATTATTTGCACCTTGTACCCAGGTAAGTATTTCTCTAAGCTGGATCTCAGCTGTTGTTCTCTTTGTGTCAGAAATTTGCCACATGCCAGCATGCCAGAACATTGCCAAAGGTGGATCAGCTCATGGCTCCCTCCTCCACATCCACAGGGAAGTTCGACTAGGCCTGGAGCCTTATGTCTGGATTCCCACAATCTTCTCAAAGTTTGCAAACAGAAAAACTCATTTTCTCCATCACATGTCACTTTCACTTTCAATAGCATCATTGGACAAAAGTACTTTTTACTTAACTAGGGCAGGCTCAGCATAAGATGCAAAAGTCTGCATATAGTTAGGGTTATATATCCATATTTGCCTGGGAGAGTGCTGCTGTATGTCTATTGCCAGACATAACTGTTCATTCTGTCTTTTTGCTCCCATAAGTATCTTGGTTTGAATGGTGA
>NW_022927129.1:0-272 GCF_012274545.1 Fukomys damarensis | reverse complement strand
GATATTTCTGATTTTCTTGGGAGACATGTACAAAAAATGTAACATAATCTTCTGAAGGAGCTAGCCCTGTTGTAAGTTACAGAGACAACTGAATGTTTAGTTGCTTTACAGATGTCATCTAGTAAGAGAAATTAAATAATAGCCACTATGATGGGTCCAAGGCTAAAGAGCTGGTATCAGTTTTTTTTTCAAATACCTACTTTTTAAACCTTCTGACCTGCATCCATTCCTGAAATAATTCCAGCAAGATAGTTTCAGATGGCCCCACCCCT
>NW_022927128.1:0-265 GCF_012274545.1 Fukomys damarensis | reverse complement strand
TCTCATCTAATGTAGATTATTGAAAAGTCACAAAAAAATTTTAAGCAATCAACTAGAAATTTCCCAGTTGATTGTCTACATAAGTAAATATAAAAAACATTATAAAGGTATTTTTGTTTGTAGCTCTTTTCTTCTACTATCTGATTGACAAAGATCATTGGGTAAAGCAATATAGACATTCCTCATTTAATGACCGAGTTCTGTTCCAAAGTTAATGAGTCAGTTGCTAAATGAAGAATTTTATATAATATGTATGTTGTACATT
>NW_022927127.1:0-2805 GCF_012274545.1 Fukomys damarensis | reverse complement strand
GAAAAAAAAAAAAAAAAAAAAAAGAAAAAAGAAAAGAAACCAGTTATTCCCCTGGCTGCCTGTCTTTTGAGCTTCCAAAATGAAGATAATGTTTGTCTCTACATATAATACTACTCATCTCTCTTTAAAAACCAAGATCTGATTTAAGAGCAGCATTGCATCTTTCTAGTCTAGTCCATAGGTCTAAGGAGGTCCTGTAAAGACCTCAGTGTGTACCTATCAGGGCCACCCAAGCTGTATTAGGTCTCATTTAATCTGTTCAGATCACTGAGAAAAAGACACATGAACACAGGTAGTCCCCTTAGTTGCCATTTGCTTCCTGCAAGGGATATTGTCTTTGAGGGACCTCAACAGCTTAGCTAAGGATGGATATAGCCTTGGGAGGTCTTAATTATGGCTGGGCTAGACATAGATATTCCATCCTCAGCACCTGGTGGTCAAGGTTTAACCTGTCTTGGAAACTTGGTTCTCAGGTTCTAAAGGGCGAGGAGTAGTAGCCTCAGGCTTAGAGGTACTGAATGTCTTAAGGGTGAGGTGTCATTACATGTATACTTGAAGAAGGCAAGCAGGAATTACTAAATGTAAAGAAAATCTCAGCATAAGATGATTTTGACCACCTTTCTCTTTTACAGTACAATTCTGGTTGCGAGATAGCATCATAGTACCTTCCTCTGTGTATGTGGCTTTAGGAGGTAGGCACACCACACGCGGGTATAGAGAAATAATAAATTGCTCCTCAATTCATTGCAAAGAAGTACAAGGTTCAGCTGTGGAGTTCCTAATCTGAAACAGGAGAAGCAAATAGGGAGCCCCATAAGTCTCAGCTTGCTTCCCGTGCCCTCTAGGGTGTCTGTCCCCAGGGCATCTCCTAAGGTTTATTCCACTCCAGGGTAGGTAGCTGTGTCTGGAGAGAGACCCAGAAAATGAAACTGCACTGGACCACCTACCCTTTACTGTGAGAGATCTTACCTTCCTCAGGTAACTCACATCCTTACTCCAGTAAGTACTCTCAAAGCACAAGTCACAATTGACCTCAGCTATAACAATCATATTTAGAGAAGGAAGTACTGCTAGCAAACCAAGAGACTCAAACCACTGCTTTCTAGTTCCTTGGACGAGAAAGGAAAGTCAGCCTCCAGTCAAATTAGGGCACTTTTCCTGCAAAAGAGATCACCTCCAGAGATGGTCAGTCAGAGATTCTGCCCCGGGGCCTAGGGTAGAGAAAGCTCTGAGAAATTTCTGTTGTCTCTCCAGTCACTTAGGCATCTTTTATTAGCAGCAAGACAAGGCTACTCCTTCAACGTCCATTTTAAATTCACCAAGTATTTGAAATTCATAGGTCTTCCTAGCAGCCACAGTTCACATTAGTAAAGGCACATTTATCAACCTCTCATGCACACTCATGGAGGAAGAGAAAGGCTGACCAAAATAGTCCCATGTGCTAGTTAGCACCTAAAAACACCAATGCAAGTTGCTGATTGCTATTTTCCCTAGTGTAAGACAAAGGAGATGTTGCCAGCTGCCTTAGTCTGACTTCCTGGAAGGAGGAGCGCTCTGACTACCAGGGATTCTCAAAGGAACTCCCAACGAGTTGGAGGTAAGTTTAAGGGAAGTTTTCAACTCACTAGCAGAGAGAAAAAAATCCAAATAAAGGTCAAGCTCATAAAACATCACCACATAGCACTCTAGAACCACAGTCACGGCTCCAAAGTCCGTAAACAATCGGAAAGGGCATTTTTCTCCCCTACACACATGAAAGATGAAGACAATGCCTGGCAGGGAGAGAAGGTGTGGGTACTTTTACTCTATCAAAGATTTAGATTTTTATGTCTGACATAGGATCCTATCTCACTAGTAGCGAAAGCAGTCCAAACCTGTAGCTCAACTCTTAGAGGAGGCTTAGGAAAGGGCTCTGAAGGCATCATTTCAGATCACTCTGAGACAGAGGACATCTGATGATCACTTTCACCTCACTGAGGAGTCCAGATAGGGACAAGATGTGGAGATTTTCTGATTACCTGGACAGGCTGTCAGGAGCTAGATTCTTCAGGGGGACCTTTAGGTATTCGCCAGAGAGTAGCCCTGGCCATGACCCCTCACTTGTCACCTCAGTTGCCACCAGTTCCACCCAATCAGAGATCTGTCTCCCGAAGGAACCCAGTTGCCTATGTGGTTAACGTTCCACCCTCCATTGGCTTCAGTGGGAGCGGGCATTCACCAGAGAGCAACCGGAGAAACCTGTCCCCTGCTTTGAGAGTGGCAGCTGCTGTACAGGCAATTTCTAGCTGTCAGAGTAACCACAGTTTGTTTGATTATACGACGGACAGATAAAAGCCTGAAGTGTCTTTATGTGCGATGATTTAATGAGAGACCCATTTTACATTTTTAAGCAACTAAGTCCAGATGCAACATATAGAAACCATGTTAACATGACAATGCATGAGAGAAATTTGCAAACATTTAAAACACACAACTTAAAATTAAGGCACTTTTGAAACAAAAAGCTTAAACAAAGGCCATAATTCTTGTGAAACAGAAACCGGAATCTATGAAACATGTCCAGAGCCTGTGAAACAAGTTACCATCTATGAAGCAAAAAGACCCAGCTAGAACCTATGAAGAAAAACTCTTACCTCCACCCACGAATCTAAGTGGAAGACCTCCAGAATGATATAGGGGGAAGAGATGTCTCTCCCCAACCTGCCAGATATTAAAAACTCAAGTTTGTGTTCTCTAAAACCGAAGAATGAATTCTAGGAACGATGGACGTTAAGAGTAGAAAAATTTATCTAGGGTAAGAAATCT
>NW_022927126.1:0-460 GCF_012274545.1 Fukomys damarensis | reverse complement strand
TGTTTGTATCACCCCTAATTCATGTGTTCAATCCTGATCATCAAGGTGATAGTACTTAAAGGTTTGTTCACTGTGAGGTGATCAGATTGTGAGGGTGGAGCCTTTGTGAATGGTATCAGATGCATACTTACATACACATACATACATACATACATGCTTATGAGGCTTCACAAACCACTAAGCTACCTTGTCCTTTCCACACGTCAAGATTCAGCAAGAAGGTTCCACCTATGCAGAAAAGGTCTATGTAGAAAAGGTACAAAGTCTGTGGGCAATAGCTTTCAACTTGATCTTACATTTCGTAGCCTTCAGATGTTTGAGAAATAAATTTCTCCTGTTAATAAGGCATTCAGTTTGCTATAGTAGCCTTTGCTATGGAAGCCTTAAGACAGCTGGACTGAGACAGGTACTGAGCACACAGCAAATTTTGTATAATAACAATGCAAAATGTATTATAGTA
>NW_022927125.1:0-405 GCF_012274545.1 Fukomys damarensis | reverse complement strand
CCTCATTAGGATCTTGTGGACTATTTTAGCTTTTCACACCAGAGAAACTCTTTGGTATTTACATGTGTGTGCTTATTAATTTCCCTTAGCAGTATGTCAATATGTCTCAATTTTCCTAAGAATGAATCAAATTTCTCATTATTTTTTGTTGCAGTTGTTGTTGGGGTGTATGGGTGATTGTACTCGGGTCCTTGCACTTGCAAGGCTGACTACTGAACTGATGTGCTGAATCCCCAGCCCTTGATTTTGCATTCCCTATGGTGAAATAAAAGAGAGCTCTGTTTTTATGGTCATTGACTGCAATCCAATTATCTTTATCTGAAATTCTATCTACACATTGAGTCATCGGGCAGTGCAAATTTTCAAGTGAGTTTTCATCTCCTGGGTATGTGTTTGGCACTTTTT
>NW_022927124.1:0-214 GCF_012274545.1 Fukomys damarensis | reverse complement strand
AACAACTGCCTCCTAGAACAGAAAAAAAGCAAAGTGGTACAGAGAGTTCTGACTTGGTTTAAAGTAATTACAGAAATTAAGAGAGGAAGTCCAATAAAAAGTCACTACGATATTGTCATGTTTTCCACAAAGAAGTACTATAATTTTAAACTTTATATTCAATTGTATAAATAATTTTATGAAAGCTATATACATAGTGCTATTTAATTTGAGA
>NW_022927123.1:0-471 GCF_012274545.1 Fukomys damarensis | reverse complement strand
AGAGGACAGTTGTTATTATCGGTATTTTTATTATGAATTATCCTAATGCATATATGGGTAGCTCATTCTGGTTTAAATTTGCATTTTCTAATGGATAATTATGTTGAGCATTATGTACTTAGGTCCATTTATATCTTCTTTGGATAAATGTTCATATTTTTGCACACTTTAATTGGGTTATTTTTCTATTATTGAGTTGTGGATTTTAAAATATATGAATTCTAGGTACAAGTTACTTAGCAGCTATATTGTTTACAAATATTTTCTTCTGCAAGCTGCCATTCATTTTCTTGATGGTATCTTTTGTAGCACAAAAATTTTAAATTTTGATGAAGTCTAATTCATTGATATTTTCTTTTGTTGAGTGTACTTTTGATGCTGTATCTAAAGTCTTGTTTAACTGTACATGATTAACCATATTGTTTTCTTCTAAGACTTTTATAATTACACTTTAGTAGATACGTGTAAGTT
>NW_022927122.1:0-870 GCF_012274545.1 Fukomys damarensis | reverse complement strand
GATTCCTGCTGTCGGCCCAGAGGAAGGCTGGAGGGCAGAGGTTTCTCCCATGATGCTCCCCTCTTGCCCGCTCTTCCTTTCCACAGACCTCCAGTGGTGCCCCAAGGAGGGGGCCAGGGGATCTACCACAGTTCCCCGGGCCTCGGTTCCTGGTAGCCCATGCTCGCAGTGCAGATTGAAACTTTTTATTTGGCTGTGTTTTTTGTTTTGTTTTGTTTTCTGTTTTTTGCAGCACTGAGAGCTTGTGCACCACCAACCAAGCTACTTTGGCTGTTTCTGATGCGCTGTTACCTAGATTCATCCCACCTCTCCCGCTAGCCTGGGAGGGCCCCAGGGCAAGGAAGCAACTAGTGCTCCTTGGTGCCTTCTCTTTCCTGTTTCTCCCCTTGTAGAGGAGTTCCTACTGGCCACAAGGGGCTATTTAATTTTTTCTATCTTTCCTTTTATTGTATTTATTTATTTTTGGTGGTGGTGAGACTGAGGCTGGAACCTAGGACCTTCCCACTGAGCTACATCCCGGCCCTTTTTTTTAGTTTTTGATTGCAAGAAAGGGTCTCTGTAAGTCACTTTGTCCAGGCTGGGCATGAAGTTGCAATCCTCCTGGCTCAGCCTTCCACGTGTTAAGATTACAGATGTCAGGGGCTGGGGATTTGGCTTAGCGGTTCCGCCGCCTGCCTCACAAGAGCAAGGGCCTGAATTTGATCCCTGGTACAAAAAAAAGAAAATTTAAACTTCAGGTCCTCACTAGCACTAATCACATTTCCATGGGGCCAGTGGCAGCTGTACTGGGAGCACAGATGGAGACACTGCCAACCTGTCACACAGCACTGGGGGCTGGGGCTGCCATTGCAGGGATCATTGTCCTCCAAG
>NW_022927121.1:615-845 GCF_012274545.1 Fukomys damarensis | reverse complement strand
TGAGTGCACACAAGCCACCAGAACTCTGTATACTTGGGGATAGGTTCAGTTTGACATTAGAACCCAAACACGCTTTGCAGAGAGTTTCTGCGGTTTAAAGTGCAGTTTTCCCCGGGAAACAACTTCTCTCGCCGTTTAGCCGATAAAAGCGAAAGCGGTCAGTTTTATGAATGTGAAGTACTCCACAGAGAAAAGTGCTTCAACTCTGTGAGTTTACCAGTGAAGTCCAC
>NW_022927121.1:0-210 GCF_012274545.1 Fukomys damarensis | reverse complement strand
GACAGAGATTGAAACACTGTTGTGAGGCACTTTTAGCAGAGAAGCCCTTCAGGCCTAAGAGAGTGCCTAGCAGCTCTGAGTGCACCAAATCCTCCAGAACTCTGTAACGTTGTGGATGGGTTCAATTTGACGTTAGAACCCAAACGGACTTTGCAGAGGGCTTCTGCGGTTGAAAGTGCAGTTTTCCCTGGGAAACAGCTTCTCTCGCCG
>NW_022927120.1:0-252 GCF_012274545.1 Fukomys damarensis | reverse complement strand
TCAGTATCTTATTAAGGATTTTTGCATCTATGTCCATTATGGGGATTGGCCTGTAATTCTCTTTTATTGGATCCTTCTCCAGTTTGGTATAAGGGTAATGTTTGCTTCCAGTAACAACATTCAGAGTGTTGCTTCCCTTTCAATTTCATTAAAGAGTTTGAGGAATAATAGCATTAGAGCTCCTCTAACGTTCTTGTAGAATTCAGCAGTGAGTCCATCAGGACCTGGGCTTTTCTTTGTTGGTAATTTCAC
>NW_022927119.1:0-204 GCF_012274545.1 Fukomys damarensis | reverse complement strand
GATTCTGTCATAAAATCAACCAATAACAAATGCTGCTGGAGCTGTGAGGAAAGAGGAATCCTGTGCCATTGCTGGTGATAGTGTAGACTGGTGCAACCACTGTGGAAAGCAGTATGGAGATACCTCAAAGAGCTGGGCCTAGAGGTTCCATTTGACCCAGCTATTCCCCTTTTGGGTTTCTTCCCCAAGAATTGAAAGAATCAT
>NW_022927118.1:0-242 GCF_012274545.1 Fukomys damarensis | reverse complement strand
AGATCAGCTGACTCGGCCCTGGCCGGCAAGGGGCTGACAGATGTCACAGCCAGACAGCCCTCACAGCCCGCAGCTTGAAGCTTTTGCCTGGGCTGTGTCGGGGTTCTCTCTCTCTCCATCTGTAGGTAGGGTCACCGGGTGCATTTACACTCCTGCATAGTATTCCACGGGTCGCATCCACCGTGGTGGGTTAACAATCCCCCTATGACCGATGTCCAGAGTGTGTCCAGTTTTCCTGTTAG
>NW_022927117.1:0-304 GCF_012274545.1 Fukomys damarensis | reverse complement strand
AAAAAAAAATGGTTACAGTGTTGTAGCTCTAAAAGAAAGACTTGCACTCAGAGAGATGTAAGTTACAACTAAAGCCATACCACTGCCTCGCTTTAGGAGGAGGTAGCCCTCTTGGCCTCAGTGTCCTCATCTAGCCTTGGTTCTACCAATAAGTTCCTCTTCGTAGGATTGCTGTGAAGATGAGATGAGGCAGCCTATGTCGGATGTTTAGTGTGTGGGATATTCGGCCCCACTGACAAGGCAGAACAGTCTGAGTGCTAAGCGTCCCCCTCCTGCCTGCTCAGTGCTGTGCTAGGTGCTCCAC
>NW_022927116.1:0-218 GCF_012274545.1 Fukomys damarensis | reverse complement strand
GGCAGCCGAGAGATGAGCCACAGGACATCCATGGTTGCCTCCTGCCGAACTTTTTACTTTCACTGATGTTGCCATCGCCTATCTCTCACTGTAATCCTATCTCCAACACTAAGGGGAACCCTGACCTGAGAAGAGGGACTAACACTCCTACAACCTTCCTCAAACTGAACGTGAAATGAACACCAACACTCCCCGTCCAACACTCATGACACTACTCA
>NW_022927115.1:0-292 GCF_012274545.1 Fukomys damarensis | reverse complement strand
AAGCAGACAGATTCAGTTCTGGTTGAGGGCTTTCTTCCTAGTTTGAAGGCAGTTGTTTTCTTGCGCCCACACATGGCAAGGACAGTGGGAGAAGCAAGTCTCCTACTTCATGAATACCATTGTGAGGCTCCACCATCCTAACCAGTTATCTTCCTCAGGCTCTATTGGGAAATGAGGGGGAAATGGATTTGTGGAGATACAAATGTGCAGTCTGTTATGTTTATGTAAAGTTTCTCATTATCATACACTGGACAAAAGCATGCAGTTAACAGTCTGACCATTTATTTGTGCT
>NW_022927114.1:0-349 GCF_012274545.1 Fukomys damarensis | reverse complement strand
GTATTCTTTTGGATAGTTATGCTGACCGGGGTGAGCTGGATGCTCAGTGTGCTTTGGATTTGAGGTTCTTCAATGGATAAAAAAGTTGTTCTGTTCTTTTTTTTTTTTTCATAAATTGATTGGCCACTTGTACTACTCTAGAGAAATGACTGCACAACTTATTTGCCATTTATAGATTGGGCTCCTTTTGTTTTTCTGGTGTGCAGTTGTTTGAGGTCTTCTTTATCTCAGATAGTAATCTTCTGTAGAATGAATAGGTGGTACAGATTTTCTCCCATTTTGTAAGTTGTCTCTTAACTTCCTCTACGATTTCCTTAGCTATGCTGAAGGTTTTATATGTGATGTCACG
>NW_022927113.1:0-241 GCF_012274545.1 Fukomys damarensis | reverse complement strand
GACAATGTGTAAACTAAACAAGTTCATGTTTTCCATAAAGTTGGAGAAGATAGAAGACAGTCTCAATATGAATATCTAAAAGCATGTAAACTCAAGTTTTGGCTTTGTTTTGTTCCGTTTTACCTTTTCATTTAGTTTTTCTGTTAGATAAGACAGATAATATAATCTCTCAAAAATTAAAATAGAGTAAGACTTACACTGTCATCCTTTGTTTTACATTTCAAAATAGCACAAATGTGAT
>NW_022927112.1:0-221 GCF_012274545.1 Fukomys damarensis | reverse complement strand
TAATCTTTATAATTTCCTCTCTTGTTCGAGCTTTGGGTTTTTCTTGCTCTTGTTTTTCTAGTAATCCAAGATTCATCATTAGCTTGTTTATTTGAGCTTGCTCTGTTTTCCTAGTGTGGACATTCAGTGCTATGAATTTTCCATGTAGAACTTCTTTTATTGTGTCCCATAGATTCCTGTATGTTGTATTGGCATTTTCATTTATTTGCAAAAACTGTCTA
>NW_022927111.1:0-226 GCF_012274545.1 Fukomys damarensis | reverse complement strand
TTTTTATAGAGGTATTAAAATGTTAGATATTCAATAATTACAACTGGTAATTTTTAAAAATTATCTCTATCTTATTTAAATCTGGCTTTTTTGTAGTGGCAAAATTCATGTGTCTCATAGGAACTTTATACTCAAACCCAAAAATATTGTCAAATCTTGTGGGATTTCTTATGAACACTGATCTTGCTTTAATATTTTTAGGTGGGTACAGCCAATATCATACTTT
>NW_022927110.1:0-612 GCF_012274545.1 Fukomys damarensis | reverse complement strand
TTTTTTTTTTTTTTTGGTACTGGGGATCAAACTCAGGGCCTTGTGCTTTCGAGGCAGGCAGGCAGTAGCAGCACTGAGCTAAATCCCTGGCACAAGAGCATTTTTTAAATTGGGAAGTAGTCAAGAAAAGCTGACCCAAGAAATTCAAGTCCTACAAGTTTAATTATTTTCTTAACTGAATGTTTTCTGTCTTTAGCCAGAAGGGGTCAAAAGAGAAAGTTACGCTGGTGTTACCCTGGACCCTAAGGGAATTTATGGTAGGAAAATGATTTTGTATTTTATATGTTGACGTCTTGCTCTGCAAATTAAGTGTGTATATGACTTAAAACACTGTTTTTTTAAATGTTAAATGTGTAGAATTGGAAATGTCCACTTCTTGAATCTATCCATTATGAAGAAAATTTATAATATTCTAAAACCATCAATCCAAAGATCACCCAATTTACAGTTATTTAACATGCATTATTTGAAAACAATAATTCTAATCAAGCACTTAAACCTATTCCTTGTGTTCCTACTTTCCTTCTTTTCCTTCAACTGAGATACCGTGAATCTCCTCAAAGCTAAAATTTTACATACATGTGAATGTTGAATCAAGGCCTAACTACATAT
>NW_022927109.1:0-1570 GCF_012274545.1 Fukomys damarensis | reverse complement strand
CTCCACATACGAGGTGGACTTTACTGGTAAACACACAGAGTTGCAGCACCTTTCTCTGTGGAGCGCTTCACATTCATGAATCAGACCGCTTTCGCTTTTAACGGCTACGGGCGAGAGAAGCTGTTTCCCGAGGAAAACTTCTCTTTAAAATGCAGAAGACCTCTGCAAAGTGCTTTTCTGTTCTAAAGTCAAAGTGAACCTATCCCCGAGATTTGCAGCACCTTTCTCTGTGGAGGACTTCACATTCATGAAACTGACCGCTTACGCTTTGAACGGGTAAGCGCCGGGAGCAGCTGTTTAACAGATAAAACTCCACTATAAACCGCAGAAGCCCACTGCAAAGTGCATTTGCGTTCTAACGTCAAACTGAATCTATCCCCAAGTAGAGTTCTTGAGGGTGGTGTGCACTCAGAGCTGCTAGGCACTCTCTTAGGTCTGAAAGGCTTCTCTGCTCAAAGTGCCTCACAACAGTGTTTCAATCTCTGCCAGACAGAGACCTATAAACAAAAAGGAATACAATTGTAATCCACATAAGATGTGGACTTCACTGGTAAACTCACAGAGTTGCAACACCTTTCTCTGTGGAGTTTTCCACATTCATGAAACTGACCGATTTCTCTTTCAATGGCTAAGCGGCGAGAGAAGCTGATTCCCGTGGAAAACTGCACTTTAAACCACACAAGCCCTCAGCAAAGTGCGTTTGTCTTCTAACGTCAAACTGAACCTATCCCTAAGTATGCAGAGTTCTGGAGGCTAGTGTGCACTCAGAGCTGCTAGGCAGTCTCTTAGGCCTGAAGGGCTTCTCTGCTAAAAGTGTCTCACAACTGTGTCTCAATCTCTCCCAAGCAGAGACCTACAAAGAAAAAGGAATACTGTTGTGCTCCACATAACAGGTGGACTTCACTGGTAAACTCACAGAGTTGCAGCACCTTTCTCTGTGGAGTACTTCACATTCAGGAAATTGACCACTTTCGCTTTAAATGGCTAAGCGGTGAGAGAAGCTGTTTCCCGGGGCAAAGTGCACTTTAAACCGCAGAAGCCCTCTGCAGAGTGCGTTTGTGTTCTAACGTCAACCTGAACCTATCCCCAAGTATACAGAGTTCTGGAGGCTTGTGTGCACTCAGAGCTGCTAGGCACTCTCTTAGGACTGAACGGCTTCTCTGCTAAAAGTGCCTCAGAACAGTGTTTCAATCTCTGCCAGGCAGAGACCTACAAACAAAAAGGATTACAGTTGTACTCCCCATAAGAAGTGGACTTCACTGCTAAACTCACAGAGTTGCAGCACCTTTCTCTGTGGAGTACTTCATATTCATGAAGCTGACCGCTTTCGCTTTAAACGGCTAAGCGGCGAGAGAAGCTGTTTCCCGGGGAAAACTGCACTTTAAACAGCAGAAGCCCTCTGCAAAGTTCGTTTCTGTTCTAAAGTCAAAGTGAACCTATCCCCGAGTATACAGAGTTCGGGAGGCTTGTGTGCACTCAGAGCTGCTAGACACTCTCTTAGGACTGGAGGGCTTCTCTGCTAAAAGTGTCTCACAACAGTGTCTCAATCTCTCCCAGGCAGAGACCTACA
>NW_022927108.1:0-11242 GCF_012274545.1 Fukomys damarensis | reverse complement strand
ACACACACACACACACACACACACACACACACACACACACCATGTTTTTAATCCATTCAAGTGTTGTGGACATCTAGGCTATTTCTAATGTGAATTGAGCTGCAATAAACACGGGTATGCAGTACATTGTAGTTTTTAAAAAGAAATTTGTACAACCTAGTGCTCTCAGAGAGGCAACAGATCATCTCTACTTTTACACAAGTAAAACCATTTCCAAGAGATTAAGTGACCCAATTAAAGTAAAAAAAAAAAAACAGGCAGAAATTAGGGTTCACATGAAGTCCGTATCATTCCTAATCCAGTAATCTTCTGACTAAAAAAACAGGAAAACGACTAAGAAGATACAAAATACAAAGCAAAATGCATGACTCTGAAATATTTGGGGAACAGTGTGAAATAGTATTTTACCCACATTCTTCACAAGAGGCATTAATTTGTCTACTGCCATTTGTGCAGGTGAAAGGTTATGGGACGTTTCAATACCAGTTTTGGAGATGGCTTCATTTTGGTGGGCTTCTCCGATTGGCCTCAACTGGAACTATTCTTCTTCATTTTTATTTTGATTTTCTACTCACTAACTCTCTTGGGAAACACCGCCATCATTGCTGTCTCCCGACTGGACCCTCGACTGCACACACCCATGTACTTCTTCCTCTCCCACCTCTCCTTCCTGGACCTCTGTTTTACCACCAGCACTGTGCCCCAGCTCCTGATCAACCTTCAGGGACGTGACCGCACCATCAGCTATGGGGGATGTGTGGCCCAGCTCTACATCTACCTCGCCCTGGGCTCCACTGAGTGTGTGCTCCTCGTGGTGATGGCCTTTGATCGCTATGCTGCTGTGTGTCGGCCACTACACTACACAACCATCATGCACCCTCAGCTTTGCCATGCTCTAGCTATCTCCTCCTGGGTAGGAGGCTTCATAAACTCTCTGATCCAGACAGGCCTCGTGATGGCCATGCCTCTCTGCGGCCACCACCTGAACCATTTCTTCTGTGAGATGCCTGTATTTCTGAAGCTGGCTTGTGAGGACCCAGGAGGAACAGAGGCCAAGATGTTTGTGGCCCGAGTCATAATCGTTGCTCTTCCTGCAGTAATAATTCTAGTCTCCTATGTACACATTGCTCGGGCTGTGCTGAAGGTCAAGTCAATGGCTGGGCGCAGAAAGGCTTTTGGAACATGTGGGTCCCACCTCCTGGTGGTTTTCCTTTTTTATGGCTCAGCCATTTACACATACCTACAGCCCATCCACAGTTATTCTGAGAAGGAGGGAAAATTTGTGGCTCTTTTTTATACAATAGTCACCCCCATTCTCAATCCTCTGATTTACACCCTGAGAAACAAGGATGTGAAGAGTGCTCTGTGGAAGTTAGTAAGGAGAGGCAGAGACTTGGGGCCATAGAGGAAAGAAGGTCAATAATATTTAGCTAATAACTCTTGGATCAAGGATTCTTTCTTGCTCCCTGAAAGGCTGCTCATCAATAGGAAACCACCCCTCTGTGGTATTAGAGCTTTAATGCCTTCCTAACTTGGAAATTTCCGATAGGACACCTTGAAATTTCCATAGAGGAAAGAAGGTCAATAATATTTAGCTAATAACTCTTGGATCAAGGATTCTTTCTTGCTCCCTGAAAGGCTGCTCATCAATAGGAAACCACCCCTCTGTGGTATTAGAGCTTTAATGCCTTCCTAACTTGGAAATTTCCGATAGGACACCTTGAAATTCTTTCTAATTCATTTCTTACAACCATTGTTCTTACAGGTGTAAGTGCTGATTTTTTTTTTTTTTAGTAAGTGCTCATTTTTATCACAATTTTTTAAAGCAGTGAGGTTGGAAAATGGCTATATCATGGCAACACATGGAGACAGGGCTTGGGTTCTTGGTAAGAAGAGAATGATCAAAAACTTAATTTGAAATGATAATGCTTTCAGAGTCAATAGGTTTAGTAACCTATGCAAGTTCCTAGGTGATGATGAGAGCTCGGCTTCAGTAACCTCAAAACCAACTCTTATTATAACCACATAAAACTCTCCTCCTCTGACAGGAAATTTTTAATAAAAGAAGTGTGAGGCTGGAAAGAAAGTTAAAGTGGAAAGAATAAAATATGAGTTTAATGTACTTCACAGTTTTGCTTCAGTTGAAAGCTAGTCAGAGAATGCTAAATTCTTCTCAGTAACACAGATTTTGGTTGGAGGCATATTTATTTTCGTGCACAAATATCCAACAATAATGGCTCTCTTTTCTTGATGTCTTAGCCTGTTTAAGTACAATGCTATACAATGTACTACACTGTCATTTTTATAATACAGATAGGTTTGCATTTCAGTATAAATTAAAGAAATCATTTTCCTCTCCCAATTGGTTTACTGATCAGGAGTCTGAAATTTCAGTAGTGTGATTAGGCTGAAGTCACCTAGACATTAAACGGAGCATCAGGAGTTGAATCTGGCCTCTTCCATTCTAAGTCTGATCCATCTAGCCATTCCCTAAGTATCCATGTTTTATGTATAGAAGGTGAAGACACTAACCAACAATCTACATGGAACAATTGCTTTTTTTCTTCTGTTTCAAGATCTAAACAATTCAAGTATATGTGTTAATGTAAAGAAGAAATGGAAATTATTTGAACTACCTGGACATAATTTAATGAACTTATTTTGTGGTTAATTTGTCATTCTTTCACTTGGCATTTTGAAAATATCATTACCCAATTATATTAAAAGGAGCATACCCATAGCTGAGCAATATAAAGAGGCCACTGGTACGAATGGCTCACACAGCCACTGTTTTTTTGTTTGGTTTTTTTGTTTGGTTTTTTGTTTTGTTTTGTTTTGTTTTTGTTTTTTTTGGTTTTTTTTTTTTTTGGCAAGAAAGATTTTCTGTGAGGCAGATGCCATTTCCACGAGATACCTGCCAGAGTCACTGAATTATTTCCAGAGGTGTCCTGCATGGAGCAGAATATTACCACCTTTGCACCCATCTTCACTGTCTCTTAGAATCCATTTGGCTGCCATTCAAAACTTTTTCAATTGGTCCTTTATTTGGTAAACCACCTAAACGGTTTTTTGGTTTTTTTGTTTGTTTGTTTGTTTGTTTTGTTTTGTTTTGTTTTTGGTACCGGGGATCGAACTCGGGTCCCTGCGCTTGCCAGGCAGGCCACCGAACCGCTGAGCTAAATCCCCGGCCAACTAAATGGTTTATTCACCTAGAAATAATCATACTGGTAACACTTAAGTATGGCTCTTAGCTATGGCTGAAAGAGAGATGTGGGGGAAAGGGTTGTATAGAATTGGCTCTTGAGAGGGTTTACTGATAGTATCTGTACTTAAAATCCTTAGTATAACATTAAGAACAAAACAAAGGTGCCCACACTTTTTTGAAAAACCAAGGATTAAGGGCCAGAGATTTAGATCAGCGGTTCAGTGGCCTGCCTCGCAAGCGGAAGGACCCAAATTCAATCCCTGGTACCAGAAAATAAACAATAATAAAAATTAAAAAATTAAAAACCAAGAATTAATTAACATCAATGACATTCATGAAATTTCTCATCAGGAGGGATGAAATATTAAAATAGTAAATATTAAATGAAATTTTAAAGTATTAGTTCAATGCTCATTTTATCATTTTATATGTTGCAAAGGAATAACATAGAGTAATACTGGGAGTAATTTAGGGTCTGAAAAGTACCCATGCATCCTTGGCAGATTAGCAGCTTGGTCACTCCCAGAATATTCCCTAACCTACTCGGCCCGTGGCCAAATCTACTGGTAATGCACAAAGAAAACGAAATGAGACTGAAGCTTCTAGCGAGGTGGCCTCCTGTGTGGACCCAGTCGTACCCATCACAATGCATCACTACGAGCAGCTCTTGGATACTCCCGGACCCTGAGCAGAAGGAGACAGCAGACACATGGGACACCCTTCCCCACCATGTGCCCACTTTAGAGTCTGCTGTCCTTGGAGCAGGGTGTGGCTCAATGCTCCAGGCATCGCAGTTCTCTCTGTTCATCACAGTGGCCCGATGAAACCGTGAACTCAGAGTTATGACCTAGAACAGTGCAACCTCTCTTCTGAGAGATGTCATGTACTTTACTAGGCCTGGAAATAGCCACTGAAGGAGGAAGAGGATAGTGGAGAAACAAGAGGAGATAGTGGAGAACCAGACAGGGCAGATCTGGTGACCCTGGACTTGAGACCTTGGCACATTGCTCAGAAACACCTCCCTCCAATGAAAGCAGCGCATTACACCATGCTCAGGGAGGATCTTCTAGACCTGGATTCAAATTGGTTCCAGTGGTTCAGAGAGTGAAGGCAGTGATACAACTGCATGAGCTCCTCCAACTCCAGGATTTGGAATTTTTCCTGGAGTTACTTTTATCACTGCTGAGACAAAATACCCAACACCCAAAATTAAAGGAGGAAAGGTTTATTTAGCTTTCAGTTCATAGTTGGCTGGCTCCCAGGCAAAATGCCACGCAGAGGGGCATTGCAGCACAGGGAGGCAGAAGGCAGCAAGCACCAAGCATCACACAAAAAGCAACAGCCCTCTTTCAGTCTCTCAAATTTTATCCAGGCTCCTAGCATTACATCTTGAATCAAACCCAGCATCACACACCCTACCTCCAGCCAGCTGTGAAAAGCACCACCTATGACTGAATTAGGCTTTGGGGGATGTCTAGATACAAGCCACAACACCTTCCTATCAAAATTCCGGTGGCATTTTTCACAGAAATATTTTTTAAATCCTAAATGTCATTTAAAACTGCAAAAGATCGCAATAGGAAATTTTAAGAACAAAGCTAGAGATATCATATTTATTAATGTCAAACTATATGCTGATGGTAATCAAACAGTATGATATGGGCCTAAAACAGATGCACAATGTTTCAGTGGAACAGAATATAGAACCCTGAAATGAACCCATGCATATATAGTCAACTAATTTTTAATAGAAAAGCCAAGTCTCTACAATGGACACATAACAAGTGATGTTGGGAAAGCTGAATGTTCATGTGCAAAAAATTATATTGGATTATTTTCTCAAACAAAGTTGAAAAGTAAATTCAAAGGGAACTTCGAAGATTTACCTTAAGACTAGAAAGTATAAAGATCCTAGGGAAAATTCTTTGGCCCTGGCCTCAGCAATAATTTTGGGAATTTGACAGCAAAAGCATGACAACAGATACAAAAATAATGAAATGATGCCATATCGAGTTAAAAGGTTTCCCCACAACTAAGAAGCAGTCAACAAAGTAAAAAGATAACTCACATAATGGGAACAAATATGTATTTCCCACTTATCTGATAAAGGGTTAATATCTAAAGTTGATACAAATCAATAGCACAAAAACAAGCCAATTCAAATATCAGAAATGGATCTGCACAGACATTTCTCTGAAGAAGTCATATAAACTGTCAACAGACATATGAGCAGATATTCAACATCATTTATAATCAGGGAAATAAGTACAAATCAGAATCACAATGAGCTATCTCACCTCACACCTCTTAGGATGGCTATTATAAAACATCAGAAGATGACCAGTGGTGGCACCCATGGGAGAAATGAGGAATTTTGTACCTGGTCAATTACTAAGGAATGTTTCTAGAAAAGTAAGGCCATTATGGAAAACAGTGCAGAGAATTTTCAGAAAATTAAATACAGAACTACCATATTACCCAGCATCCCACTTCTGGATATCTACCAAAAGGAAAAGACTATCTCAAAGAAACATCTGCACTCCCATGTTCACTGCAGCATTAAAGATATAAAGTTCTCGTGCTTTATAGCACACGAAAGGGTAGATAAAATATGGTGTGTGTATAAAATGGATTATTGATTACATCTTAGTAAGAAGTGAATCTTACATTTGCACTAACATTGATGAACCTGGAAAAAACTATGCTAAGTGAAATAAGCCAAACCCAGAACATGTATTTCTCACTCATACATGCAATTTAAAAAAAATATATACAGTCAAACTCATTGAAGCAAAGAGTAGAATTGGGTTGCTGCAGGCAGATTGCTGGATGAGAGAAAAGAAATTATATTTGTCAAAAGGTACAAACATTCAGGTCTAAGATGAAAAAAGTACTTTTTTAGATCTCTCGTATAACAGAGTAACTAGAGTTAATAAGAATGTATTGTGCTCTTGAAATTGCTGAGAGTTGATGAGGTGTTCTCAGCATGAACAAAAACAATGGTTATTATTTTAAATGACGGATATGTTAATTGGCCTGATTGGGGCACTATATCCTTGAACTTGATGTCACATATATATAGATATAGATAGGTAGGTAGATAGATAGATAGATAGATAGATAGATAGATAGATAGACAGACAGACAGATAGAGATATATGCCAGGTGTGGTGGTGCACACCTGTAATTCCAGCACTCAGGAGGCTGAGACAGGAGGATCGCTGTGACTTCAAGACCAGCCTGGGCTACATAATGAGTTTCAAGTCAGTCTCAAAGACATAGTGAGACCCTGTCTCAAAAAAAATCAAATAATCTAAATATATGCAATTTTCATTTATCACAAAAGCCAGAGGATGGGCAGTCACTTTAGAAATTATTTAGGTTGGGGAAATGATTCTTTTTTTTTTCAGCTTTAATTGAGTTTATTGGCACATTTTAGGGATACAGTACAGTCACATTCATTGTTGGGATCATGTACCTCTACATGACAAGTCTTGATTCTCATTTTTTCCCCTTACCTCTGCCCTCCCTTCACCCCCTCCTCCCCTCCCCATCTACAAACACTTTATTTTCATCTTTTCATTATCTCACATTTCTTTCTTTTCCCTTTTTTACTCTTCCCCTACCCATCCCACCTTCCCTACACCTTTAGCTCCTTTCTTCCCATTTCTAAATGTCAGTCATCTTATTAGGGTCTTATGCATTATTGCAGATTATTCACACCAGGGAAACTATTCGCTATTTACACATGTGTGACTTATTTATTTCACTTAGGAGTATATCTTCAATATGTATCCATTTTCCTATGAATGAATCTATTTTCTCATTCGGGGAAGTGATTCTTTAATGCCAAAAAATAAAGGATCAGATGCACTCACAAAAGAATCAGCAACAGAAACGAATACTCTTATTCTCATGGATATGGAGGGTGGCAGTGTGTGCGCATGCATGTGTGTGTGTGTGTGTGTGTGTGTGTGTACAAGTGCATGCACCGAGAGCAAGAGCATATGTGCAAACATGCACGTGCTGTGTGTGCTGGCAAACTCCCAGAGACGCACTGTGATCCTAGGAGACCGAGGTGCTCAGGATGCAGGAAGGGATCCCTGTAACCAGTGCTCAGCAGTAGTCATGTTCACCTCCATTTAACCTCGGCTTTTCTGTGAGCAAAACTGCAGCCCCCCCTCCCTAAGTCTGCTCCTGCATCTCAGTATGCATCTGCTGCATGATTACCCACAGCCTGAATCAGGGAAATACTAAAGAGAAAGAAGTTGCTTGGCAGGAAGGAGCTCCTCGTGCACTTTTACACTTCAGAATTCTGGAGACTTTTACGTTTCTTTCTAGTTCTTTCTGGGCTTGATACAAGAGAACTGAGCCTGACATCCCTTATATTACAACCTAACATCCTACACTTACTTATTTATCCCTAACTTCAGGTCTAAATACAAATCAGAATCACAGTGACCCATCTCACCTCACACCTCCTGGGTGGTTATTATCAGACATTGAAAGATGACCAGTGCTGGCAACCATGGAGGGGACAAGGAATTTCGTACCCGGTCAATTACTAGGAATGTTTCTAGAAAAGTACAGCCATTATGGAAAACAGGGCAGAGTTTTCTCAGGATATTGAGAATGTGACATTCTCTGAAACAAAAACTACAATGAAAGAGGGAAATATCCAGAAAATGACGGCAAGCATTAGAAAACTGTGCCGGCTGATCTCCACTGTCACCTTCACTAGATCAAAATCTAGTCGATTGGATGGCGAGGGCACTGCCTCCTCAGTGGGTCAGTCTGAGGACGAGTTGATAGCCGATTGGGTGTTAGAAGGAGCGACCTACTCGGAGGAAGTGGTTTACGGGGTGTGACCGGGGAGACCGTGTCTGGCTTCTGTCCTTTTCCACCTCAGGCTTCCTTCCCCTGCTGCTTTGCTTCCCAGCCACCAGGAGCTGAGCTGCTTCCCTCTGCCGTGCCCTGCTACTATGATGCTTCTACATTGGAACAAGTCAACCATGGACAGAAACCTCTGAAACAGTAAGCCAAATAAATCTCTCCTTCTTTAACTTGTGAACGTCAGGTACCTCGTCCCAGCAACAAGAAACCTGTTCGATACAAAAGTTAACCCATCTGCTGGAAACTGGATAAAGAAGATGTGGTTTTTCTATAAAACGGAATACTACTCAGCCATAGAGAATGAGAAAGTAGAGTCATTCATAGGAAAATGGATACATATTGAGGATACTTACTCCTAAGTGAAATAAATAACTCACACAGGTGTAAATACCAAATAGTTTCTCTGGTGTGAAAAACTATAATAGTACACAAGATCCTAATGGGATAATTGACAATGTGAAACAGGAAGAAAAGGGGCTAAAGGTGTAGGGAAAGTGGGAAGGGTAGGGGAAAGGTACTAAGGGAAAAGAAAAAAATATGAGAAAATGGAAATAAAGTGTTTGTAAATGGGGAGGGGACGAGGGGGTGAAGGGAGGGCAGAAACAAGGGGAAAAAATGAGAACCAAGTCCTGTCATGTAAAGGTACAAGATCCCGATAATGAATGTAACTGTACTGTATACCTAAAATGTACCAATAAACTCAATTTTTTAAAAAATTGAAATCCACTGCATTTACCTATGAAGAAATATTTTTGCACTTTTACCTCTCTCAAATGTGTTAAATATAATATTGCAACATTTTCAAGGCATCAAACGTTTACATTTTCATTTATCACCCTATTTTTATTGGTCTTAATTAGGTCTGGCAGGAAAATTCAATGCGCTCTTAATCTTTTGGAAGGAGTTTTTATTTTTCACAAAACATAAATTTTTAATATTACTAACTGCATCTTAAAATGGGTAGGAAGGTTAAAAAACAGTTATAACTTCATTACATCAAGAATATACTATCATAATTCTTTAGAAAAATAGACTAATAACATTCCAAAGAGCAAAATATCAGAAATCAAAATCAACTTACCATATATTCAAGATTTAATTTCTGAGCTTATGCAATTCCATTGATCATATAGTTATCTTTCTGCCTGGGTCATAATGTTTTGAGGGATTCTTTTTAAAATATATATGGCTCCACGCACACACAAAACTTGTCTGAGCCTAGCATACCCTGTGCAGCTCTACTGCTTTTTGAAACCCTGCCCTACGACCCTTTCGTGATGAACACGGCAGCTATAGCTGAGCCAGCTTGATTTACTTGCTGTCTTAAGGGCCTTACCCCATTACCTGTGTGTCCAAGGGACTCTGTATCTTCATTATTCACCAGAGAGTAACTCAGTATCAATCAGTCTTCCAGAGAATGTGTTCTTTAAATTGTCTTTAAAGCTTTAATTTCAGAAAGCTTTAATCTCTAATATTATACTTTAATATATTAGTTCTGTTGAAAGATTTTACTTTCTTTGCTGGGTTACAATTCACACCTTGTTTTCTTACATTATGTTCCCTGAACTTTTGGATCTCTTCACTATATTCACGCTTGTCAGAAGTGACTGCTTCACTGAGTTTTTAAGAATTATCACGTTGTCCTAATTAATACTTTTCTTAGCATTCCTTTATTCCTCAGCAGCCTTATGATACGATTTAGCTATCTGTAATGTATCTTTTCTCATTTTTAGATCTTTTTTCTTCTGAATTTTGTAGATTCTCTGTTACTTGTTGGTCATTACCTCATCATTGAAGGAAGTTTTTCTTTTTTCCCCCCATTAAGTTTATTGGTATATTTAAAGTGAACAATACAGTTACATTCATCATTGGGATCTTGCACCTTTACATGACGTATCTTGGCTCTTTTTTCCACACACCTCTGCCCTCCCTTCACCCCCTTCAGCCTTCCCTATTTACAAAGACTTTGTTTCCATTTTTTCCTTTTTTCCACACTTTTTCTTTTCCCTTATTTCCTTCCCCCTCCTTCCCACTTCCCCTTTGGCCATTTTCTTCCTATTGCACACGCTCAATCACACCATTTGAACCTTATTTGCACTTTTAGTTTTTCACACCAAACTATTCAGTATTTACTCGTGTGTCTTATTTATTTCACCTAAGAGTATAGCCTCAAAGTGTATCCATTTAGCTGTACATCTTTCCAGCTTCTCATTCTTTATGGCTGTGCAGTACTCCATTTTATAGAAAAACCACATCTTCTATATCCAGTCTCCAGTCAATGGGCATTTGGGTTGTTTCCAAGTTTTAGCTATTATGACCTGTGCCGCTATAAACATGGGTGAGCATATACCACTGTGGTGTGATTCCTTTAATTCTTTTGGAAAGGTACCCAGCAGGGTTATAGCTGGGTCAAATGGAATCTCTAGTCCTAGTTCTTTGAGGTATCTCTAGACTGACTTCTACAGTGGCTGCACTCCCACCAACAATGGAGAAGTGTTCCTTTCTACCCACAGCCCCACCAGCATTTGTTATTGGTTGATTTTTTGATAGCAGCCATTCTTTCTGAGGTAAGGTGGAATGTTACTGTTGTTTTCATCTGCCTCTCTCGAATGACCAGTGATGTTGAACATTTTCACATATTTTTATCTGCTACTTTTACTTCATTGTCTGAGAAATGTCTGTTCATTTCAGATGCCCATTTTTGAATCAGGTCTTTGTATTTGGGGGGTCTGATTTTTTTTGAGTACTTTATATATTCTAAATAGTAGACCTTTGTCTGAGGAGTAGCCAGTAAAAATTTTCCCACCTGGTAGTTGTCTCTTAGCTCTGATGGTGATTTCTCCTGCACTGCAAAAACTTTTTTTCATTGTGTTTATTGGTATTTTTAAAATATACAATAGTTACATTTATGATTGGAATCTTGTACCTTTACATGACAGGTCTTGGTTCTCATTTCTTCCCCATACCCCTGCCCTCCCTTCAATCCCTCCACCCTCCCGTATTTACAAAAACTTTGTTTCCATTTTTAATTTTTCTCATATTTTTTCTTTTCCCTTATTTGCTTTCCCCTATACTTCCTACTTCCCTACACCTTTAGCCCTTTTCTTCCTATTTCACATTGTCAGTTATACAATTTGGATCTTA
>NW_022927107.1:0-252 GCF_012274545.1 Fukomys damarensis | reverse complement strand
CATGTACTCTGGGGCACACTCTGCCTGAGAGTTTTGTCAGTTGTGTGGCTAGAGGCCAAATTCGTACAAAGGAGCCTGCTCTGACTTCCTCCCCCAGACATTTTCAGCCTCTGCTTTCCTGGAGTGGCAGTGGAGCCCAGCTGCTGCCCACTGTCCTGCCCGCTGTTCAAGTGCTTCTCTGGCCTTCTGCTGTGTGAAGATCAGTCCCCACAGTTCAGTGTATCTGCAGCTCATGTCTCCCAGGGCATCTGC
>NW_022927106.1:0-1216 GCF_012274545.1 Fukomys damarensis | reverse complement strand
CAGTTCATTTTAAGCAAAAATTCATTGTGGTTTGAATTGTTCTTCCCTGCCCTTTGCCTCCAATTTTCACTATAAATCTAAAAGCAGCTAACTGTAACCTGAATGTTGGGCTATCTTGAAATTTCCCCCACCAGATTCATTCTTCAACCACCCTTCATCTCCGTTTCCTGCAAATTCTCAGGACATGGGCAAAATGTAGATAATTTTTATGCCAGAATACAACTACCCGGCCTGTAGTTGTACTGCCAATGGAGGTTTTGTTCCAAACTGAATGAAACCTTTTAAACCTGTCCACATTTTTATTAACACACTGGTTTTCTGAGCTCTTATCTACAATCACCATTTAGCTCTGTTTACCGCATTCTGTGGTTCCTCCAAGTGGCACTGCCAAAACTTTCCCTATTCCTACCACAAACTAATTCCAAAAGCTTCTAAGAAAGGAAGAATCACAGCAGCAATCCCATTTCACCAGCACCAATTTACTGTACTGGTTACTCTCCCACCCCTGGGACAAAATATCTAACACTACAAAGGAAGAAAGATTTATTTTGGCTCATAGTTTTCAGAGAATTCATTCCCTGTTTGGCTAACTCCAATGGCAGAGGAAAAGTGCTCAATCCATGATAGCCAGGAGCAGAGTAAGTAGGGAAGAGGCAGGAACAAGAATATACCCTTCAACATCATACCTTCAATGCCCCATCTCCATCCAGTTCCCATTTCCTAACATCTTATTTAGCTACTGAAATTATCAATGAAGGAATCTAATTATGAATATAGAACCATGATCCAATCACCTAATGCATGAAACTTTTAGGAGATATTTTAGATCTGAATCATAGCCTAGCCTTATAAGACTAAGATCTTAAAAATGCCATTTAAAATATAATCAATGAAGTGAAGGAAATCATATCAAAAGTACCAAAGGAAAGAAAGAACAATGTCTCACTGACTAGAGAATAACAGTAAAGACATAAAATCTATTACAAAACAACCAACTAAAACTTCTAGAATTGAAAAATAGTAATTGAAACCAAAGATGAAACACTCAACAGATCTGAGCAGGCAGAGCAAAGATAACACAAACTTAAAGACGTATCAGTTAAGATTATCTAGTCTAAGAAAAAGTGAGTAGAATCTGAGAGACTGATGGGTCATCACTGAACATTTCAAAATATGCATAACAGGAATCTCAGAAGAAAAAAAAGAAATAGGAAGA
>NW_022927105.1:0-455 GCF_012274545.1 Fukomys damarensis | reverse complement strand
TGCCAGTCTATTTCTTTTGATTGGTGAATTGAGACCATTAACATTGATGGTAATAACTGATATTTTTTTACTTTTCCTTGTCATGACCTTTTCTTTGCGTTGGATTCTCCCGCATTGCATTTAATTTCTTGTTTTGGCTGATGGATTCATTGTGCTGGGCTTCCTGGGGTTGTGACCCTCATTGTCTTTTCTTAGGCTGTTGTTTAAAATTTTTTGAAGTGCTGCTTTGGTATTCATGAAGTTCCTCAGGTGCTCTTTGTCATGAAAGTAACTTATGTCTCCATCAATTTAGTTTTGCAAGGTACATCAATCTGGGTTGGAGGTTGTTTTCTTTTAGGGCTTGAAATACTTCACTTGAGGCTCTTCTTGCCTTGAAGGTTTGTATTGAGACATCTGCTGTGATTCTGATGGGCTTTCCTTTGTATGTGATCTGTTTCTTTTCTGTAACTACTTGT
>NW_022927104.1:0-571 GCF_012274545.1 Fukomys damarensis | reverse complement strand
AAGAAATTTTTTTAGTAATATTAAGTGAATGTGTTCTTTTCATGAATGGCACTGACAATAAATGATGATTTTGTTTTGTTTTGTTTTGTTTGGTACCGGGGAACAAACTTGGGACCTTACAAGACAGGCGGCAACACTGCCAAGCAAATCCTCACCCACTGACAATAAATAATGAATTATAAAAATTAAATCCCTGAATGGTGAAATTAGAATTATCATCATTAAAATATGATTAAATATATATGATTGAATTTATAGAAAATACACTGACATTAAAATTCATATAACAAATTTTTTGAGATAATACCATAAAATATAGAGTTGGAGAAAAGGAAAAGAAAATCTATATTTCTGCTTGCTGTTCCTTGATAAAAGATGACATTTGGATATGTCAAATCTAAGATTTGTTGTGAATATTAAGTATGAGAAAAATAGCCCAGTTCATATTTAAGTTCTTTGATGATTTTACAAGGCATGATAACTTACCCTTTTTGCATATGTACCATGCGAAAAATTATGATGGAATGTGGAGTGCCATATATTTAACTTTGCTTACTGTTCTCTGTTAAAG
>NW_022927103.1:0-1810 GCF_012274545.1 Fukomys damarensis | reverse complement strand
TCAGAGTCCACTTGGAAAAGCTAAGTAAGCTTGCTACAAACTTTAAACAAGTTGAGAATTTTATTAGTATTTTGCATACTACAAGAAGTCATAATAATTAAACATCCTTTGTACGTGTGCAGAATGCATATGGCTGTTATTTTTAAAACTTTAATTTTATTACCATAATAAGTTACATTCGAATGATAATTTCCTTTCTTTCCAAGCTACAGATGATTGTGTTTGTCTTTATGAGGGTGCTGAATATTTTGAAGACTTTAGATTTCTCTGTTTTTTACCTGTTTTGTGAACCAATTAAGTATTAAAATATAGTGAGAGAAGGATAGCAAAGCAACTTCAGTGGCACTCACACAAAAGGCACTAGTGTGGCAGCCATAACACAAAGCCCAAATGGGACTGCTCACTGCCTTCTTAGAAGTAACAAATTTGGAGATGACTCTGTTCACCTTGTATGTTTTAGAGAGTTCATAAATTTGGGAAAATTTATTTTTGAAGGATTTAAAGGCAAAATACTTCTATAATATAAGCTCATGCTTATTCTTTTAGCATAATCTTAATATAGAGAAAAGAGGGCCTGGGGACTTAGCTCAGTGGTTCTGCCTCCTGCCTCACAAGCGCAAGGTCAGGAGTTCAATCCCCAGTACCAAAAAAAGAAAAGAAAGAGAAAAGAAAAATGGTGACTCCCAAGGAACATTTTGCAGAACAGCAAACTCTTTATAGCAATATGTGATCATTAATTGTGATCATTAAACCTTATATGTTGACTTCACTGTATGAAGAAACACCTAGCAAAGCACATGCTTTGTTGTATCTGGGCAGGTCATGGAGGCGTGACTTTGGGAACCGTGTATGGTCTCTTAGTTATTTCTCTGGCACTGCTTCCCTATTCTGCTTCCTGGTTTCCATAAGTAACTTTGCTTCTCCATGCTCTGCAGCCACAATGCTTCAGCGTTGGAGCCAACTTACCATAGACTATCCCCTGAAATCATGAGCCATGTAAGCCTCTTCTCCCTGTACTAGTGGGTGTCTGGTATTGTGTCCAGCGAAATGAGAGCTGACTAATACACCATTGTGTAGCTGTTGCACATTGGTTCAGAGTAGAAATTTTTTTAAAAGGTTGAGGTTTAAATTTCTCCTATTTAGAACAATTTCTAAATTAATACCATTCAATCAAAATCATGAATTAATATCTATCATTTCCCATTGAGAAAGCTCATTCTAGGCTGTCAGGAATAAAGGGAGGAGGTGGGAGTGTTTATGGGAAACATGCTTCTTATGAAAACCTGAAAAACAACAAAAAGTCCTCTTTTAATGTGAACCATGGAGAGAGCGTGGATAATACTGAGAGCTAAAGAATCTATGCTCAGTGAAGACACAGAATTCGTACTGGAGCTGTATTGTCAAATGCATCCAACTGAGCAGGGCCTCGTCTGTTTTTGTCATCATCCCCACCCTAGTGCCAAGCGCAGTGCCAGTCAATGTTCAACAATGCCAAGTTTCAAAAAATATTTTTAAATGAATTAATAATTTAAAAATAGTTGGAGATGGGGCCAGGGAGTTAGCTCAGTGGTTCCACCGCCTGCCTCACAAGCACAAGGTCCCGAGTTCAATCCCTGGTACCAAAAACAAACAAACAAACAAAAATAGTTGAAGATGATTCTCAAGAGGGTGAAACATACTGCTCACTTCTCAGGTGTCAGCTATACATGGTGACTTTGTCTAAAGATTACAGGATGAAAAGGAAGCGAAGAATGATCTTACTGTGGAGAAACTTGACCAGTGTCTCAGCCAGATGATCAAGGCTTGCATC
>NW_022927102.1:0-225 GCF_012274545.1 Fukomys damarensis | reverse complement strand
GGTTTGTCTACTCTCACTCATATGTGTTGAAACTGCTAGTTTATTATTAAATATTCATTCCTTCTTTTTCTTTTCCTCACATCTTCTGCTGTGATATTTTGTACATCTCTATACCTTTCATCTCCCTAGCGATAGGTGTCTGGATTTGGGCATTGAACCATCTTTTTTATCCATGCTGATCATCAGTGCCGTTACATTTGTTGGGAATTTTTTAATCCAGCAGTG
>NW_022927101.1:0-231 GCF_012274545.1 Fukomys damarensis | reverse complement strand
ACAAAAGATAAATACACATATACACACAGGTATGATACATTTGTCTCTTACTTTTAATGTTAAGTTAATTTATTTTGACATAGATATGTGTGAAAAATCCTTAGTACTGTGGCTAAAAGATGAACATTTTGTATTCTGATTGTATTTATATGTTTGTTATTATTTACAGATAATTGAATATACACCTAATTTTCATGTCCTCCTGATATTGGTTCATTTGATAAAACATGG
>NW_022927100.1:0-676 GCF_012274545.1 Fukomys damarensis | reverse complement strand
GGTTATAGTTTGCTAGTGGACTAAATGAGAATGAAAAACAGCAACAACCAAAAAATCATCTGTGCGCAGCATGGTTTATAGACATGACGTATTGTTTTAGAATCAACAGAACCAGAGAGCAAATGAATCATCCTAAATGAGAGTTTATGAAGATACAGAATTAGTGCAAAGGGAGATAGAGTTTTAATAAAAATGGTAAAACAAGTAGCTTTTCATGACTGAGAACAGACTGTGTACTGGCCTCTTTGTATTATTGTCTCCTTCGATATTAAGAGCAATTCTGTGAGCTAGAAATTGCATTCCCTCATTTGAGTTTAAGGAATGGAACAAACTAACCAATTTATTTAATTCCAAAGATTCTGTGCTTTAGAATAATTTCTGCATAGTTCACGGCTGCCTATTCTATCTTAATTATTTTAGATACGCTTGCCAAATACATCAGTACCTCTAATTCAGAGGGACAGACTCAAGTGCACTAGATGGCTACTGTGCTGCTGAGGAAATTATATGTCTAAGGAAAGCAGTGATAACAATGTGTGGTGGTAAACAGCTGTGATCGAGGCCCCCTGGGATGCTGAGGCAGGAAAATCCCAAGTTCAAGCACATTCTGGGCAACTTAGCTACTAGGCAAGAAATTATCTCAAAATAAAAAGAGAAAAAGGGTCAGGGATGGTGC
>NW_022927099.1:0-235 GCF_012274545.1 Fukomys damarensis | reverse complement strand
CCACCGCACCCGGCCCAGAAGCTTTTTAATAAGACATCCCCCTTATTGATTGTTTGTGCTAGCTCACGGGCAACTGAGGTTTTGTTCATAAAAACCTTTTCCTACACCAATGTCTTCAAGAGTTCTACCTAATCTCTCTTACAGCTGATATAGTGTTTCTGTTTAAATATTTAGATCTTTAATCCATTTTGATTTTAGTATAGTAAATGGTGAGAGGTATAGGTCTAGTTTTAAT
>NW_022927098.1:0-401 GCF_012274545.1 Fukomys damarensis | reverse complement strand
GCTGTAGTGACAGAAAAGGAAGTTTGTAGAAAGCAGAGATGAAAGAGGAAAATGACAGATGAATCTTAATACTTTTCATACTACTCATATTAGTTTCTCATTCTTTATGGCTGAGTAGTACTCCATTTTAAAGAAAAACCGTATCTTCTTTATCCAGTCTCCAATTAAAGGGCAATTGGGATATTTCCAAGCTTTAGCTATTACAAATTCTGCCGCTATAAACATGGGTGTGCATATATTGATATGGTATGATTCTTTTAATTCTTTTGGGAAGATAGCCAGCAGAGGGATAGCTGGGTCAAATTGAACCTCTAATCCTACTTGTTTGAGATATCTCCATATCGATCTCCACAGTGGTTGATTTCCGCAGTCTGCACTCCCACCAACAATGGAGAAGGGTT
>NW_022927097.1:0-200 GCF_012274545.1 Fukomys damarensis | reverse complement strand
TATCAATGTGACAAAGGCATTATGTTTTAGAACAATGAGAATAATTGTTATTTTTAAATAATCAGTAAATACATTGGTACTTTAAGATTAGACGTGAGGTACACAGGGTTAAACAGAAAAACTTAGCAATAAAAAAATACTCATCAGCTTAACCATTTTCATTCTAGTTATGAGAATCTGTCAAATGGAAATAATTCAGT
>NW_022927096.1:0-1577 GCF_012274545.1 Fukomys damarensis | reverse complement strand
GAAGGGAAGTCTTTGCCATTTTTGCTCAGAGCTCTCTGTCCACAGATTGTATGTGACTGATGCTTTCTTGTTACTGAGGTCTCCCACCAAATCACTTTAGTGAGGCTGTCTGTGATCCTAAACTAAATTACTGCTCTTCTAGGGCTCTATGCCAACCCTCTATCTACATTGCTTCTCTTATACTACCCCAAAGTCCCTTATTTGTCTTGTTTTTAAATTTATGTTTCCTTAACTATAGTTCTATTGTTTTTTAATGTGTGACGTGCTTTTATGTGGGAAAGTAATACTAGTATTTTGCTCTGTTAGTATTCAATTTATTAATTTTATGATTATACTGCATAGTAAGTTTTTAAAAATCCTCTAAATACAAATGCAACAAAGTAAAATTTTTCAAACATTTGAGTATTATTTGCCAAAATTTTTTTCTAAACATTTATATTTTAGGTTATATCAAGGTTTTCAATATCTTAAGAAAACAAATGGCAAGCTATTATATAGATTTTTAAATTGGTAAATACATTTACTAAAACAAGGAATAAAAGTGCCCTATGTTGTTTTTGCTTTTATTTTTATTATTTCTGTTTGTCTTCTTAGACTTTCATTAAAACACCTGCCTGTGTTTTAGGATATGAATCATGAAGAGTTGAATTCTTTGCTGGGTATGGTGTTGATTAGGTATGCTAAGGTGATTTCTTGGCTGCTAAATTCTTTTATACAGTAAAAATCTAATAATTTACATAATGGGCCTTTTCTCTTTTTAAAGTTTTAATTTTTTGAGAGTTGGAAGATTTCCAAGAGATGAAGAATTCTTAAGAATTTAATCTATTCATTGCCTTGTCATTTTGATGTATTAGTGTGGCTCATTGGTACTACTGAAATGTTATATATTTCTTATTAGTAGTTTATTATAATTAGTTGGCCCATCAAGAATGGTCAACACCTAGCAGATGAGGAATTGAGTTTGCATAGTCAGCTCTGCTCTTTTGTTCATTTGGTTAATTTGTCATTTTAAGACACTCTTTGGACCCTCTTTGACTTGGTTATTGTGTGTGACCACTAAAGCTGATTAGCTGTAGACACCCTTGAAATCTGATTAATTGTATGTGTTGATTAGACCTTCCCTTTCTTGTTACTAAGGCTACTCTGCTGGAATAATTTGCTCTTCTTAAGTACTCTGTGGTCACTAAAGAAAGGACACATGTAAACTTTATAGATAAACATTTAATCCACACTTTTCCTTATGTATTCAAATCAAATAATTAAGCAAGTTATGTTAAATTTATTCTCTTTTCTGGATTATAGCATCTTTTTGTGAACATGTATAAACTTTTAATGCTTGAGAATTATTAGGAATAAAGACTCATATTCAACCTATTTAAATACTGTGAATGTCATAAGAATTGTCATTAATGTTCAAATGATATAAATTTATCTAGGAAGGGCCCCAGTACTTTGTTTCTCTTTATTTCAGCACTTTTTTCTGACATTCTAAAACAAGCATCCTTGCATTTAGCAACAACCTCTTTGGAGTTCAACATCATATATAAAATAAGAAGCAGCAAATGGAGGTTCCATAC
>NW_022927095.1:0-692 GCF_012274545.1 Fukomys damarensis | reverse complement strand
AGAAAATGGAAAGATATCCCCTGCTCTTGGGTAGGAAGAATCAATATAGTGAAAATGTCCATACTTCAAAAACTGCTGTACAGATTCAATGCAATTCTGATTGAAATCCCAACAGTACATTTCACAGAACTTGAGAATACAATCCAAAAATTCATCTGAAACCAGAAGAGAACTAGAACAGCAAAAGCCACTCTAGGCAACAGAGACATGGCATGGGCTATCACAACCCCCAACTTGAAACTATAGTACAAAGCCATGTGATAAAATCAGCAAGGTACTGTCAAAGAAACAGACCAGAGGATCAATGGACTGGATTTGAAGATGCAGCAGCAACACCAGACATACTCAGCTAACTCATCCTTGACAAAGGAATCAACCATCCTCCATGGAAGAAAGATAGCCTCTTTACTGAATGGTGTTGGGAAAACTGGATTTCAGTTTTCCAAAGATTAAAATTAGATCCCAATCTTTCACCATGCACTAAACTAAAATACAAGTGGATGAAAGATCTAAACATCACAAGAGAAACAATAAACTTATTTGAAACTAAATTATGTAGAACTCTTAAAGACACTGGCATAGGAAAAGACTTTATGAACAAATCCTAAGCAGCATGAGAACGAGCACAAAGAATCAACAACTTGGATCTCATCTTATTCAAAAGCTTCTGCACTGCAAGACAAACCAAAAAA
>NW_022927094.1:0-209 GCF_012274545.1 Fukomys damarensis | reverse complement strand
CAGAATTAGGAGTTCTACCTGGAGAAGCTTTTCTAGAGTGGATGATATGGCACTTGGGAAGTCCCTCTATGGAGTTATGGGCTGTGGATGAGGTCAGCAGGTTTGGGAGGTGGCTAGAGAGAAGGAAAACTGAAGCCAAATAGATAACATTCATCACAAGGGGCTCCTCATTTTCCTTCTGTCCTTTCCCTCTTTCTTTATAATAAATT
>NW_022927093.1:0-213 GCF_012274545.1 Fukomys damarensis | reverse complement strand
CACTGGGTCAAAATGATCTCATCTTCACCATGGCCTGGTGGGGCCAGCCTCCTGGGCTAATTGCTTCAGTTCATAGCAAAGTTTAGCTCTCACACTGAGAAATGAGAAGATAGTAATAACATACAGAACACAATTCATATTATACTTTGGCTTGGGAGTCTCACCTACTCCTGTGGGAAGGGAAGACACATTCCATACTCAGAGAGTGACTTG
>NW_022927092.1:0-271 GCF_012274545.1 Fukomys damarensis | reverse complement strand
GGGGAGGAGGAGGCCTGGAGATGTAGCTCAGTGCAAAGGTTACTGGTTCAATCTTAGTACCACAAACACACACAAACACCCCTAATTATATTTCAGTAAAGCTGTTAAACACGTGCAATAACACGAGGGAAAAGTATTTTATTTGTATCTTATGCATTTTAAATTGCTGCAGGATAAATGCGGAAAAGGCTATTTTTTTTAGTCTTTCTGATTTTGCTTACCAGGTATGACTTCTGGGTAACCAATTTTCCTTCCCAACTTTTTCAATGCA
>NW_022927091.1:0-750 GCF_012274545.1 Fukomys damarensis | reverse complement strand
GCAGTGAAAAATAGGAAAGGAACACGTTAAACTGTCGTTATTTGCTGCTTCTGATGATATGATACCCTACACAAAAGACCCAAAATTTCAGCCAAAAAACTTCTAGACTTAATTGACAGATTCAGTAAAGTAGCTGGATAAAAGGTCAACACTAAAAAATCAATAGCCTTGCTGCACGACAACAGACCCAGGAAGGCCCCAAAGACCCCAGAGAGGGTCTCTTCAGCTGCCTGCCTGCGTGAGATCACCCGGCGGCGGGTGTGCGACCTCCCGGCCTATGCGAGACCTCCCAGCCTGCGCGACAACAGTCCCAGGAAGAAAGCCGCACGGGCGCCCTTGAAACACCCCCACGACCCCCGCCCCCGTTCTCAAAGCTCCTGATTCGTCCAGTCCTTAGACCAACTCTCCAGAGGCATAGGTTCTCATGAAGGGTAGTTTTCTGAGCTCCCAACTTTGAATATCTTTAAAGAAAGGGCAGGGGAAACCTGTAATAGAACTGAGTGGAGTTCAACCTTGAGGGTAAGGAAACTAAAGTTAGGCCTTGTAGATTGTGTTCAGTCTCAGTCATGGGGAACAGCCATTGGCTAGCTGAGACCAGGGCATTGGGTTCTGCATATGGCTGTACATGTGGTATAATATGAGATCAGAGACAGCCTGAAAGAGGACCTTCAAATTCTTTTTTTTCTATCTCTTTTTTCTTTTTTCCTCATTCCACCCTAAAATTTCTTTCTTTTTTCTGTCCTCTCTCTC
>NW_022927090.1:0-309 GCF_012274545.1 Fukomys damarensis | reverse complement strand
GTGGTGCCACTCAGCTGCAAGTGCTCATCAAAACTCACAGACTTATACACCAAAAATACAAATAAAATCACCTCTCAATACAGTCTGCACTGTTACCTTGGTTTACAGGTATACAACTGGTGGCTCAGCTATTTCAGTGACATTCCAAGAATCACCAGGGAAAATTCAGGGACAGTAGCTGCAGCTCCTATCCAATCATCTGACCTCTGCTCCCCAGGACAATGCAAGCTTTTCCAAAACTACAAAAGAGACATGGGTAGAAGGGACAGATACTTTTGGGTGGGAATCCCTGTGCACAGTAACAAGTGT
>NW_022927089.1:0-443 GCF_012274545.1 Fukomys damarensis | reverse complement strand
TTAATATTACATCAATATTAGTTCATTAATTGTAAAAAATGCAGCACACTTATATAAGATGTTAATCATAGGGGAAGTTGGCCGTGGAATTTAGAGGAACTGTAGTATCTTCGCATTTTTTCTGTACATCAAAAACTATTCTAAAATAAAAAGTTTATTTAAAAATTTTGAATGTACAACCCCCAATAAGCTCATACCCCACAAACACTAACCAAGAGCAAAGAAGCTTCTGTGGCTATATTTATGAAGTCCTGCACCACATAACAATGTTTCTGTCAATGATGGACCACATTCACAACCACAACCCCACAAGATGACACTACCTCCTGATGATGTAGCTGCCTTAACATGTGTAAGTACTTGCTAGTGTGTTTGCAGGGCAAAATCCCCTGAGGACATGTTCTCAGAGCTATCCTTCTCTTTCAATGGCCCATGACTGTAAG
>NW_022927088.1:0-216 GCF_012274545.1 Fukomys damarensis | reverse complement strand
TTCTTTGTATCTGAATATATCATTGTCACTCTGCAGTGCAGGTGAAAGTTGTCTGTATTACCCCTTTGATTATGTTCAGGTCTGAGCATGACTCAAAAGAAAAAAATCCTGTATTTGCATTTCATGGAAAAGTATCCAAAAAGTTTCCAAGGTTCTGTGTGACAACAAACATTTTAATATCATATGTTCCGTTTTTTCTAATCAGTTAACATTTCT
>NW_022927087.1:0-778 GCF_012274545.1 Fukomys damarensis | reverse complement strand
AAATTATCTCTAAAAATTTTGCATTGCAATGTTTAAATCACCCTGTATATAAGACAGAACTTTAACAAAAATAGAAATAGTAAAATAGAAGATAAAACAATCATAAGAGAATCATAAAACAGATACGGCACTATGATTTAATATAGTTGGGATTCAAAGACACAGGCAGGAGGATTTCGGCAAAGAAATGGAAAATATACATAAAACCCATAGATATATTATAAATGTGTGAAACATTGTCACCAGAGGAAAAGATGCTAGCCTAACTTTGGAAATCAGAGGAGTTTGAAAGACTAAAGGGAAAGATAGTAAGCACTGTTCTCTAGACTTGGGATTCAAGCTTGACCACAATATTTTTTGTTCTACAGGAGATACTGTACTCTAACTGAACACTTTCCAAGGGCGTGCAGGTTACCAAGCTTAAAATCACCATATCAGCGTGAACCATAAAGTGTATTTAATAAGAAAAATTATTATAGTAAAAGACACATCACCATTAATCTCCCTCAAAATACTCCCCTTCACTTAGGAAAAACTTATCCCATCAATCTTGTGACTTTCTGAAGAAGTTCTGGATCTACTTTCCATGAGTGTTGTTACAGGTCTGATAAAAAACATGGTGAAAGTGGTGCCATCCAACAGAAAGACGGGCTTGTAACAAAACAGCGTATCCTTAGCCACTGTACTCACTAGACCTGGCACCTTTCTACTTCCGATTCTTCCTTAAAGTCAACATGGCCATGAAAGGAAGAGGTTTTGAAATCAGGCTGCCATGACA
>NW_022927086.1:0-404 GCF_012274545.1 Fukomys damarensis | reverse complement strand
CCACTCTCTTCTCTCTGCCCTGCTCTCCTCAATGAGCCACTGACACCTATGTCCCAGGTCCTTCCTGCTGCGTGATCGCGATGCCCTTCACTGACCCAACCCCTCTTCCCACGCCTGAGCGGAGAGTGGCTGCTGTCACGCGGCAGCAGCAGGATCACAGCCATGCAGCCTAACGGGCCTAATGGGCCTGTGTTCCGGGGAGTCGCTCAGCCCAGTGTGGAGACGCTCGGTCCTGCTTCCCGGCTCCTCTCTCCCTTCCCTCCTCTCCCTTCCTCGGGGTCACGGTTCCTGATAAGATCTCACCGTCCAGCTCAGCGAGGACCAGGGTGAGAACAAGCACCAAGAGGGGGCGGGGACCTGGGGACAGGTGAGGAGCGGGCCGGGGCCCTGCGTTACCGACCCTC
>NW_022927085.1:0-808 GCF_012274545.1 Fukomys damarensis | reverse complement strand
AAAAAACAAAGAAAAGAATAATATCCAGAAAACAGCAAAGTTCTGTTGCTGCTGTGGTACATGGCACCTTTTTATTCTGTTTCTAAGTTCAGTACTGACACACAGCCCAAATTCAATGTATCTTCAATGAATGCCCTGTAACAGAGGAGCCCAAACAAGGGCCCAAGCTACATCCAATGCCCACATACATATGTCCAAATGTGTCCAGCAAACTAATTTAGCACATATTGTTCTCTTGAGAGAAAACTCATGCTATGAGAGAGAAAGAATCTGACAGATAAGCTAGAATCTGTTTTTAAATTTTAATCAAATGAAGTAGTAGACTCTGAGACAACATGGTATTTGTTAATTTTCCCTTCCATAGGCTTTACTATGAGGGGCGAAAGCAGTAAGGACAGAGTCATTTACCAGAAATGTGCCTGCTAATGAAACTTCCTATCTGTTACTTATATCCTCGCATCCTAATATTACCACTCCCACACTAAGAATGCCTTCTAAAACCATAATCTGGTCAGAAGAATAGAGGCAAGAACCAGGGATAAGATAGGGAATGTTCAGTGTCTTTTTATAGTTTTCTTTGGCACAGTACATCTTAGTACTTAGGTAAATGGGCTGTGTAAACAAATAGGTACCAGTTAAAGTCTAGTTCTGCCACTTCAATGGCCAGATGATAAATTTTATTCAATCCCTGGACTTTTTACTAATAGAATATGTAAAACTGATAGTAACCACATAGAGACTTGCTGTGAAGATTAAATGAGGTAACACATATAAAGTAGGTGCCACAGATCTGGCTCATTAAAAAAAA
>NW_022927084.1:0-484 GCF_012274545.1 Fukomys damarensis | reverse complement strand
GACAAGGTCTCGCTATAGAAAAACTGCCCCGAAAGGCCGCGTCCACCCGGCCCCTCCACGCTGCCCTCCCTGCGGCTGCACACTGACATCTTGCACTCGCGTGGTGTATCTGTCGCCACAGGTGACCCAGTGCCAATTGGTGACTCTCAGCCAGGGTCTAGAGTCCACTTCTGGTTCGATGCCCCACGACAGGTGTCCGCCGCCGGACAGAATGACCTCCCGGCCCACAGCTCCGCTCTCTTCTGCCCGTTCTCCCCGCCACCCCCGATCCCTGGCGACCGCGATCTTCACTGGTTTTGCCTTTTCCGGAACGACACGGGGCTGGAATCGTGGCTTTTTCTGACCTGGTTTCTATAGTTTAGAAAATTACTCGGGCAGACCGGGGATTCCGCTCAGTGGTTCCGCTGCCTGCCTTGCGGTGTGAACTGCCCACGGGTTCGTCCATCCATCCCCGGCCGTGGACCCCAGGGCCCTTTCCGGTTTG
>NW_022927083.1:0-929 GCF_012274545.1 Fukomys damarensis | reverse complement strand
AAAATTATTTTAAAGAATCAGACTCATAGATAACTTCCATGAACCGACAGCTTTAGGGCCTCATGGGTTACAATTTCTGCCTACTCCAGTTCCTTAAAAGCCGTGTCTGCACTTGGCTCCTTCCCTTAATCCCCCCAATATATCTTTTCATCCTAGATCTTCTGTTTGGGACAGGCATTCTTAGTCTTTTGATAAAATTTGTTTTGCTTTGTGTAGAGGCTTTCAAAGTATAAAAAACACAAATGGAGCTAAAGAAAAACATGCCAGACTCTTTAGTGAGATCCACTAGACTAATCCTGTGAAGATAGCTCATAACTATTGAACCCCTAACATAACTTGTATCTAGGGCACCTCTGACTAGCTAGAGAAAACTCTCAGACTGTAGGGCCCCTACACTAATCTCTTTTAGCAGAAAGAATCTATATCAAGATCTATGCCCATGTTCTCTATTGACAGTTAGGGATACTTCTTCAGTGGAGGAATGTAAAATACTATTTTAATTAATTAGCTCAGTCAGTAAGGAATATTGCCAAAGAAAATAGCATGCACAGAGTTAATGGCCATTTTAAGCAGTGCATCTAGATAAGCTTAGAAATGTAAAAGCAAAAGCAGGAAAAATGGTAAAAAGTTAAGATAAGAACTCTAACTCTCTGGAAAAATGAAAAAGTTCTTTGAATATGCTAAGTCAGCTAACTCCTTTCTACCTGCCTGATGGATTTAGAGAAACTTAGAAATGCAGTGTAAGTGGTTTCCTTTGATCTTGGTTTCCTTTAAATTTGGGCAGCTGAGTAACTGATTTTCTTTAGACTCTGCATTACAAAAGGTAAACCCCACTTGGCTATCCTACACCCACAGAACCACCTGTAATAGGTAACTAAACAAATTTCTGCTCTCTGCTAATACATGTAAGATGAAGACCAAAATAGCAC
>NW_022927082.1:0-287 GCF_012274545.1 Fukomys damarensis | reverse complement strand
TACAATAGGCCAAGTTTGACAACAAACAATGTTTCCATAAAGGGGAGGATATTCCCTTCTGATGTTGCCATAGAGACTCTGCAAGAAAAGTGCATCATTTACTCAAAAATACTATTGTTGCCAAAGATGTAGGTGCATTATGAACTTTAATAAATGAAACCATTAGAATAAAAGTTAAACCAAAAGGACACCATATGAGATATGTATGCACACAGTATGATCTGAAACCAATTTAAGAAATAACCCAAAAGAACCCTCAGATGTAGGATAGAAGTACTTTTTAAATT
>NW_022927081.1:0-338 GCF_012274545.1 Fukomys damarensis | reverse complement strand
AACTACAATTTGCAGGCTAGAGTTATCTATGAAAACTAGAAAGGGGACACACACACAAATAAAGGCTAAAAGAAATGCTGCTGAGAAACTTCTTCCCAAATTTAGTAATGTTTCTCTAGAGAACCATATTTCTCTAACAAATGTAGCAGGGCATTCTTAAGATACACTTGGCAATCCTTGAGGAATTCTCCCAGGGAAAAAATCGACTCACTGAAAAGAAGCCTTAAGGTATTCCAAATACAGATTACATCCAGCTGCTTAGTGAAATTGCTAAAGGACAAGGTTTTAACATAAGATATTTGGATATAGAACTGGGCACCAGTGGACAAGTATCAGGG
>NW_022927080.1:0-220 GCF_012274545.1 Fukomys damarensis | reverse complement strand
AATGTTATTGGGGGAAGTGAGGTGGAAGCTTCTGAATCAAATAGAGGATGCAGAAATGGATGTACGTACCACACTGAGCTCTGCAGCAGGGGTTACCATCGATAATGATGACGACGATGAGAGAGACACAGAGAGGCTTGTCAGGAGGCAGAGAGGCGTCTTGTATATGAGTGAGTGTAATGCTTTCTGGGAAATTCTTTCTCTCCTGGCTTGTGATGTT
>NW_022927079.1:0-251 GCF_012274545.1 Fukomys damarensis | reverse complement strand
CAAAACTGATAGCCTTGACAATGCCTCTTTCATTACCTGCAGACAAATAACAACAACATCAACAACAAAAAACAAAACAAAAAGCTAAGTTCTAACTTCTATACTGATTCAAACTATGCCTTTACAACATTGCATGTACAGGAGGCCATACATGAGGAAAGGGACTCTTGACTGGTAGAGGAAAGGAAATAAAGTACAAAGAAAAATTTTGCAGCTGCTAGATGCAATATGGGCCCCAGAGAGAGTGGCTG
>NW_022927078.1:0-553 GCF_012274545.1 Fukomys damarensis | reverse complement strand
TCGAACTCGGGTCCTTGCACTTGTGAAGCAGGCGGCGGAACCACTGAGCTAAATCCCTGGCCCATTTTTCTCTCATTTTACTCGATAGATTACAGAACATATTCAACTTGTGACTGTTATATACTCATCGTTGGACCGATACAATTTTTCTCCTCCATTTCTACTCTGGCATGCCTAAGAGATCTGACCCAGCTTTCTAATTGGACTTCAATAGATGAGTCTGCATTTGAGCACTGTGCCTACTACGCATGCAAAGTAACTAGTCAAAAATGTCCAGTTATCTTTGTTTCTCTAACACCATCCAGCTGGAGATATATATATCTGGGATTCTGAGAAAATTAAATCATTTTAACCTCTCCCTTTTTTATATGTGTGTTACCTGAGGGGGGGAAATAGCTGTTGCATCAATAGAATATGGTCCTTTTTATTAAGGAAATCATAACTATAAAAATGATAAATGTTAACAATAGGAGACAAGTAATGACAACAGAAAATAAAAATAGAATTTTTAAAGCTTGAAACCCTGTAGTGTACTTACACGCAAACTACAGGA
>NW_022927077.1:0-228 GCF_012274545.1 Fukomys damarensis | reverse complement strand
CATTGATTTCCACCTGCGCAAATTCTGATCTCAGCAAGGGGCCTTTGAGATTTAGAATGATCATTGACCTTAGAGGTATGTTGCATTGTTTCTGTGAGCCTGCTTCCTAATATGTAACGTATTTAGACTTCTACCCCATGGTACAGAGCCTGCTACATAATAGGTGCATTCTAAATGAACATGAGGTCTCTCATCCTTTGTGAGTTGAACAGGACAGCAGATTGTTCC
>NW_022927076.1:0-226 GCF_012274545.1 Fukomys damarensis | reverse complement strand
GCAGGGCCTCCAGGGAGGAGCACCCCAGACAGACTGAGGATGTTCCCAAGAGCAGCACCCACATGGGTTGGGGGATGCAGCCAAGACTTGCAGAGATCCACAGCTAGGCTCAGTGGGACCAAGGACTTTGATCTGGATGCCTGAGTGGACAGCCAAGAAGGCGAAAACCAAATATTCTTTAGTGTCCAATATGGCATCTCTCCAAAGGCCACCCAGGGAAGGGGCT
>NW_022927075.1:0-205 GCF_012274545.1 Fukomys damarensis | reverse complement strand
CTCTTTGCATTCATTTGGGTAGTAACATTTGGACCTAAGTAATAATGTCTCTAAAAAAAGCACTGCATTTTATCTTCGAAAATGTTTAAATGAATAACAAAGATGTGGTTTTTATTCACATATTCATTTCTTGTCATTTTTGAATTATTCATTTTCATGCTAACATTGTTTTGCACTATTTTTGATTATTGGAGAAACTCACACC
>NW_022927074.1:0-241 GCF_012274545.1 Fukomys damarensis | reverse complement strand
ATTCCTATGATTAATTAAACTGAGGATCTCCCCAGAGATAAAAAGGAAGAAAAACTTGAGTTTCCAGTTTTAGATTGAAAATAAAATAACATTTTGAAGCAGATTTTCGTTATAAGAAAATGTGTACATTAGCGTTGGTAACAAAATGAAAAATGTTGCAAACTATTATGGAAGGGATAAAAATTCTGAGAACTGATGACAGTTTTGTGCATGTTCTTCTAAATGAATAGTGGTACACGCA
>NW_022927073.1:0-256 GCF_012274545.1 Fukomys damarensis | reverse complement strand
TGCAGCTTACAGCTGACTCGCTGTTGGGGTCAGGACCCACCTAGAGGGGTCGCTATGGGTGTGGCAGGGAGGGTTTAATCCCCCTCTCCGCCCCTCCCTTGACCTCTCTGTTTTGGGTCCATCATGCCATGAGCAACTCTCCTCCACCATGGCCCTCCGCCATGCCTTCCTGCCTTCGAATCAGCTGACCAGGACTGCAGTCTCCACACTGTGAGCCACAATAAGCCTCTTCTTCCTCAAGTTGTGGGCGTTGAGT
>NW_022927072.1:0-1499 GCF_012274545.1 Fukomys damarensis | reverse complement strand
TTTTTTTTTTTTACTCTTTTGCTTTTATTTCCAACTACTCAAAATCATAAAAACCTTTCTTAGCCCACAGGCCATATGAAAACTAGCGGTCAACAAGATGACCAGACATGGTCTGAGGGCTGTAGCGTACATGGAAGGAGGAAAACTTTCCCTTTCCTAGAAGAAAGCAAACTACTATCTCATTCCTTCCATCAACAACTTGATAGTCTTTGCTTCCAAATTGAACAGCAAGAAAACTCCATAGTTCTTCATTAAGCTCTTTTAGAAGTTCATGCTCCAGGGGAAATGAAAACAAAACAAATCAGAAACACTTGTTGTTTTTGAGCTGACAAATTCAGATGAATATTCCTAAGGTTTGAAGGCCTTGGATCCAGGGAACTGACTGCTACTGAGCACTAACCCCACTGAAGTAAATGTTAACTCCCCAGGCTTTAGTGTCTTCCCAGCGCGCCGAGCGCATGAGGATTTCTAAGCAGAAATGTTCATTATCTCAGACTGATTTTCACTTCAGCTCTGCTCATGCCATGGCTCTAAAAATGATCCTAAAGACTTGTGACTTTTCGAATCAATAGCAACATAATCAGCCGAAAGCACAACCCAGCACACTTTAAAATTAGCAGTTTTCTTGGCTCTGTGACTCAATATTAGCAAGAGGAAGAAAAGGAGCATTTATTTTCCTTAATCACTGTCTCATTTCAATTAACCAAATATGCTTTACCAAAAAGTAAGGGAGTATGTCTGTTTCTTTGAAAGAATTTGTCAGTAAAAAGTCCATGACGTTCACGTACAATAATTTTCCAGCCTCTGTGGGATTCCTAAGCCTCCTGCAGTGTGTACTGGCAGGCTGGGGACAGTACACCATTCTCTCTCTATCTGCATCAGACATTTATCAAGGCTGACAAGCCAAAGCCCTTGGCACAATTTAATTTTCATGTAACCACTTTCTGTTGTCCAGCTGAAGGCAAAGGAAATGAGCAATGAAAGTTTTGAAGTCTATTCCAGCACCCTCATTTCCCTGTCTTGATTTGCTTCACTTCATAAATTTATTCTATATCTGCTCCAAAGATCTTGCTTTAGTTTTCCTTTTGGAACCAACTGGAAAAGGAGGGCTGGCTTTACAGGGCATGCAGATTAGGAGGCAAGCTTCACTTTGTCCCAGGGAGACAAATGAGACAGAAGTTACCTCCACCAGCACTCCGGAAAGCAATCAGACAGTTCTTATGCGCAGTCAGTGAACAGATGGGAGTCTGTGTTTGCAGCCATGTTCGATGCCATTCAGCAAGTCCTCACTGGGCACCCATGAGTGCACCAGGTGTCCTGCCAGGAACAAGGGAGAGAGAGCCAATGATACAGAACCCAGCCTAGGAGGATCTCTTGGTCTTGCGAGCTGTGAGGATCCTTTCTTCTCAGAACTGGAAGCTGTCCACAAGCAGTCAGGACTGCTAAGGGGGAGAAGTTTGAGGCAGAGGAGTTGGGTTCACTTATTTGATCATAGTGAT
>NW_022927071.1:0-2772 GCF_012274545.1 Fukomys damarensis | reverse complement strand
TTGCTTTCTTTATTGTTCAATATAGAATCAGAAGTCTTAGCCAGAACAATAAGGAAAGAGAAAGAAATAAACAATATACGAACAGGAAAGATAGAGAACAATTTATTCTGTTTGTAGCTACATGGATTTATGTATACAAAGACCATACAAAAATCCATAAAAGACTTTAATAACTGATAAATGCAGTAAGTGTGCAGGATACAAAATCAGTAGCTGTTTTTCACGACACTTCTGAGAGATTAATGAGGGAAGTAATCCATTCATCATGAATTCTAAAATAATATAAAGTATCTAGGAATCAATTGAACCATTCAAGTGAATTATTTCTACAATGAAAATCACAAAATACTAATGTAATATGACAGCCCTAATGAAAGATATGTTTAAGTCATCTGTAGGAAAATGGATGCAAGTTGAACCCATAATGTAAGTGAAATAAATCATACACAGATTAAATATCACATAGCTTCTCTTACTGAGAAATCCAAAATATAACTAATTTAAAGAACAAAACAAAACATCAGAAGAAACAGGAAGATACATTTAGTGGAGATATGAATGGGATCTAAGTATAGGGGGAGATGGGAAATAGAGGAGAGAAGTCATAGTAAAAAAGATCAAGATCTATTATGCATATGTACCAATTCTCAGTGATGAATGCATTTGTGATGTATCATAAACATATACTAAAAAAAGCTTTTTATTACAAAATAGTGATGAAATCAATGGAAGAGGACACAGAAATTGGAAAGACATCCCATGTTCATGGATTGAAAGAATTAATAATAGTGTTTATTATATCAAAGTAATTTATACAGTCAATGAATTTCCTATGTAAATATCATAATATTCTCCAAAGAAATAGAAAAAATTTCCTAAAATTTTTATTGAAACAAAAAGTACCTGTGCAGCAATCTGTGGGGAAAAACAAACTGGAGTCATCCTAATACCAGACTTGAAAACATACTACTAAGTTTTAGTAATCACAAAAACATGATATCAGTCTGAAGACAGACACACAGACCAATGACATAGAAATAAACTAATTGAAGTAACTTTTCCAAAGCCAAGATCTTCATGACTTCAGGACTCAAAACATGTTGAGCAACTTTCTGGAGAATCTTTCTGGAATGTGAGTCTTACACACAAGCAACAAGTTGGGACTAGAATGTGTCACTCTCCAGCCCTTTGTTAGAACAGTGTCCTCAGGAAGATGAGACTCACACATGGCACCAAGAGAACAAGGAATTACATTCTTTTATAACAATAGATAGAAATGTTTGTGAATTTTAGCATACGAACAGGTTCCATTTGTTGCTTAATGCTTTTATATTTATAGAATGCCTTACTGTATACCAGCACATCACAATAAAGACAGCAGATACACCCCTCCTATATCCTTGGGTTATTTATATTCTATAAAGATAGAAAAAGAAGAGATAGAAAATTGACTCAACCTTATGCAGAAGGGACAAATTCAATTATTTATCAAAAGGTCCTTCAGCGGACATACTTTGTCAACCCCAGCTCAATGACCAGGTCTGGACATGCTAAGGCCATTGGAGTTCATAATCAGGTGAGGCAAGCCTCTAGATTTCCAGGAGTAGCACAGGAGCCTGTTGTCCAGCAGGGGTGTGACAGAAAAGCAGTGTAAAAGGAAATAACAGTTTTTGTTGCCCTCCTAGGCATGCCCAGTGATATCTCTTTGGGGCTTCTGGCTGTAACAATATTCTGAGAATATTGGTGAGTGTCTCTGCTTTATTTGCCTGAAGAAAGCAGTGTCTTACATGTAGCTCAGCCTTGGGCTCAAAACACCACATTTACCATCTCCTGACCAGATGGAGCACCTGGAGCATACAGAGGCAGAGGAGGAAAGGAGATGATGCATGTGTGTATGTAAGGACTGTTGGTCTAGTATTAGGCCCAGAGTAATGATTAGTCTCTGAGTCATCTGAGATTTCATGGAGGAATTTTCTCCAGTAGGGATTCTATAAATGCAAAGTCCACTGCTAGCTCAGCTGTGGAGGTAGGGCCAACTCCTATACCAGCTTTAGTCTCAACACCAGAGCTAGAGTCAATTCCAGAGCTTGAATTAGTATCAGCTCTACCACCAGCTCCCTAGATAGACCCACTTCTAGAATTGGTAGCTATGCTCTACAATTCTCTAGCCCCATATAGTTCCTAGACTGACTGTGCCTTGAATTTTCTCTGTCTCTCAAATGCTCTAACTCTGTTCTTTCCAGACACTTAGTTAGAATACCTGTTTTTTATATCTTCATATGATAGGCTCTAATATTCTCATGAATATAATCATAATCCCCTTTTAGAGAAATAAATATAGCCTTCCTCTTCACCTGGATTTTCATAATTTGATGAAGTATCTATCAAAAACTTTAATATATATTCCTTCCAATTTCATTTCTAGACAATATTACTAATATTATCACACATAAAATATTAGAAACAATCTCCATGTCCTACAGGCAGTTAATTTGCACTTTACTGTGACAAACTGATTGCTAATAACAGGTAATGGGTGATATACCTCAATATATTATTAATATCATGTAACAATATCACATTAACAGAATGTTTTAACGTAGTATGCTAAGTATGGTGGAGTTTTAAGGTAATTTCAATCAACTTGAGAGAACTGATACAGTAATGTAAACTTTGTTAACTCCAAAAATAAATATTCTTAACTTTACAAGCTTCTTCAGCTCTGAAAAAGACCTTCAGGTTTATGAGTCGTTATTTAAAAATATGGGCTCT
>NW_022927070.1:0-222 GCF_012274545.1 Fukomys damarensis | reverse complement strand
AGATATAGTAGCCATCTTTATTCCTTCAAATCAGTTTGACTTGAAGTTCTTTTTGTCTGAAATCAAGATAGCTTGTACTATTTGATTTCTGGCTTCAGTTTCAAAGAGCAGCACTTCCATCCTTGCATTTTTTTTAGACTTTGTGTTTATTTGTGGACGAAGTGTGACTCTGGTAGGCAAAATACAACTGAGTTTTGTTTTTGGAACCAACCTAGCAGATTT
>NW_022927069.1:0-299 GCF_012274545.1 Fukomys damarensis | reverse complement strand
AGCGTGGGCTACATAGTGAACTCAAGGCCAGCCTGAACTGCATAACAATACCCTGACTCAAAAAACCAAAAAAAGAAAGAGAAGAATGATAAAATTATAAATATCTATTAGTCTATGCATTCTATAAAATTATCAGCAATATGAAACACCACTTCAAACATATCAGAAAAGTTAAAAAATGTTTAATAGTAGCAAATATTTTCAAGAATATGGGAAACAGCAATTCTCAAGATAAATGCTACCATCACTTTGGGAAGCAATTTGAGGGTATCTTTGAAGTTCAAAGTGCACCTCCCCTA
>NW_022927068.1:0-822 GCF_012274545.1 Fukomys damarensis | reverse complement strand
CAAGACCAGCCTGGGCTACATAGTGAGTTCTAGATCAGTCTCAACTACATAGTGAGACCCTGTTTCAAAAAAAACAAAAACAAAATATATAAGTTTTTCAATGTTCTTTTGGATAGAAATCTTTCTCCAATATATTGCATACATCTGTGCTTTCCTTTATTGTTTGTTTTGGTATGGGGATTGGGTCCAGGGCCTCATGCATCTAGATAAGCACTCTAACACCTTGGCCCTTACTTGTTTTCATATTTTGAGACAGAATCTTTTTTTCTTTTTCACTAAATTCCCCGACTAGCCTTGAATTTGTAATCCTTCTGCTTTAGCCTCCCAAGTACAGGGGTTGCAGAAATGCCACCGTGCTTGGCTACGGGCAGTGCTTTCATGAATACTGTAGTAACTCTCAATAGAGAAGCAATCCAGTTTAACCAATTCTGGGTGATCAAGGCCACAATTGGAAACTTGCTTTATCGTACTAATCAGAATGGTCTCATAAGTGAACAAAATATAAAGAAGGACTCTGTCTCATACCAAATGGTCCAAAGCTAATGGATTTGCTTCTTCAGTTTTCTCATTCCTCAGTGTGCCAAGTGCACCTTTTGTATGAAAAGTGTAGTCTTGGATCTGAGTTTTGGTTTCTAATTTATTATGGGTTAAGATGACTTGATATCCTGGCTTAATAGAATTATTTGTAAAACAAAAGTAAAAGGTATCCAGGGACTTCACTATGATTGGAATTCAACTGAGGGAATGTCTAAATCCCAATTAGGTGAGGGCTTTGTGAGTGGCTGAAAGAGGGATGGGATTGAGTCTTTTTGGGTCCTCTGG
>NW_022927067.1:0-316 GCF_012274545.1 Fukomys damarensis | reverse complement strand
GACCAAACTGAGTTCATGTCACTCACTGAACAGAAGTTCAGGTCCAACTCACAGCAGGCTGGGAGAGTGTACCATTGTCCCACAGAGGTCCCGCAGAGCCTCTGTCCCTGGAGATGTCAGGACCTGGCCCAGGAGAGAAACTCAGCTGTTCACTGAGGAATATCACAGCAGGTCCACAGCTCTGTGATTCCTCCTACTGTGTGGCTTTTGTGGCAAACGTCTTGTGTCTTTTCTGTCCCTCCAGTTGCAGGCATTGGGTCATCCACTCTTGGGTGTAACCAGTCAGCTTCTTTGGGGGTCCCTGTCTTAGGGTTCT
>NW_022927066.1:0-701 GCF_012274545.1 Fukomys damarensis | reverse complement strand
TTAGGTAGAACTCTTGAAGACACTGGTGTAGGAAAAGATTTTATGAACAAAACCTGTTTCCCCTGACCTAGCATAATCAACAAGTGTGATGTCTTCTTATCAATAAGCATCTGCACAGCAAGAGAAATCACTAACAGTGTGCAGAGACAACCCATAATGTGAGAAAAAATTTTCAGCAGCTGTTGCTCAGACAGAGCTGTTGCTTGATAAGCTGTTCTAGATCAGATCAGCTATTGCTAGATCTACTATATAGAATATCTAAAGAACTTTTAAAAATGAATCCTCCCAAATTTAAAGACCCAAATCCAGAAATGGGCAACTGAAATGAACAGACATTTCTGAGACAAACCAGTAAAAGCAGCAAATAAACATATGAAAAAACTTTCAACATCACTAGTCATTCAAGAGATGTAGATGAAAACAACACTGAGATTCCACCTCACACAGGAAAGAATAGCTGCTATCAAGAAACCAAACATAAAAAATGCTGGCAGGTTGTGGGAGATACAGACCCTTCTTGTTGGTGGGAGTGCAGACTGATGCAACCACTGTGAAAATGAATGTGACGATACCTCAGAGAACTAGGACTAGAAGTCCCATTTGACCCAGATATTCCCTTGCTGGGGAATTGAAAGAATCATGTCACAGCAATATATATGCACCCATGTTCATAGCAGCACAGTTTGTAATAGCTAAAACTT
>NW_022927065.1:0-1433 GCF_012274545.1 Fukomys damarensis | reverse complement strand
AGTTTTCTGAAGGTGAAGTACTGCACAGAGAAAGGTGCTGCAAATCTGTGACTTTACCAGTGAAGTCCAAATGTTATATGGAGTACAAGTGTATTCCTTTTTGTTTGTTGGTCTCTACCTGGCAGAGCTAGAAACTCTGCTGTGAGGGGCATCTACAAGGAAATGTCTTACGGCCTAAGAGAGTGTGAAGCAGGGCTGAGTGCGCACAAGCCTCCAGAACTCTGTAGAGTTGGAGATAGGTACAGTTTGAGGTTAGAACACAAACACACTCTGCAGAGTGCTTCTGCAGTTTAAACTGCTGCTTTCCCTGGGAAACAGCTTCTTTCACTGCTTAGCCCTTTGAGACCAAAGCGGTTAGTTTCCTGAATTTGAAGTACTCCACAGAGAAAGGTGCTGCAGCTCTGTGACTTTACCAGTGAAATCCACATGTTATACGAAGTACACATGTATTCCCTTTTGTTTGTAGGTCTCTTCCTGGCAGAGATTAAAACACTGTTGTGAGGGGCTTCCACCAGAAATGACCTTAAGTCATAAGAGGGTGCATAGCAGCTTTGAGTGAACACAAGCTTGCAGAACTATGCATATTGGTGATAGGTTCACTGTGAGATTACAGCAGAAATGCACTCTGTAGAGTGTTTCTGCAGTTTAAACTGCAGTTTTCCCCGGGAAACTGCTTCTTTCACCACTTAGCCCTTGGAAACCAAAACTGTTAATTTCCTGAATGGGAAGTACTCCACAGAGAAAGGTGCTGCAACTCTGTGACCTTATGTGAAGTCCACTTCTTATGTGGAGTACAACTGTATTTATTTTTGTTTGTAGGTCTCTGCCTGGCAGAGATTGAAACACTGTTGTGAGGCGCTTGTATTAGAAAAGCCCTTAAGGCCTAAGAGAGTGCCTAGCTGCTCTGAGTGCACACAAACCTCAAGAAATCTGTATCCTTGCAGAAAGGTTCAGTTTGAGGTTTGAACACAAATGCACTCGGCAGAGTGCTTCTGCAGTTTAAACTGCTGCTTTCCCTGGGAAACAGCTTCTTTCACTGCTTAGCCCTTTGAGACCAAAGCGGTTAGTTTCCTGAATTTGAACTACTCCACAGATAAAGGTGCTGCAACTCTGTGACATTACCAGTGAAGTCCACATCTTATATGGACTACAAGTGTATTCCTTTTTGTTTGTAGGTCTCTACCTGGAAGAGATTGAAACTCTGTTGTGAGGGGCTTCCACCAGAAATGACCTTAAGCCATAAGAGGGTGCCTAGCAGCTCTGAGTGAACACAAGCCTGCAGAACTCTGTATATTGGTGATAGGTTCAGTGTGAGGTTAGAGCAGAAACGCACTCTGTAGAGTGTTTCTGCAGTTTAAATGGCAGTTTTACCCGGGAAACTGCTTCTTTCGCCACTTAGCCCTTGGAAACCATAACCAGTAATTTTCTGAATG
>NW_022927064.1:0-202 GCF_012274545.1 Fukomys damarensis | reverse complement strand
AAGCGAAAGCGGTCAGTTTCATGAATGTGAAGTGCTCCACAGAGAAAGGTGCTGAACTCTGTGGGTTTACCAGTGAAGTCCACCTCTTATGTGGAGCACAAGTGCATTCCTTTTGGTTTGCAGGTCTCTGCCTGGCAGCGATTGAAACACTGTTGTGAGGCAGTTTTAGCAGAGAAGCCCTTCAGGCCTAAGAGAGTGCCTA
>NW_022927063.1:0-231 GCF_012274545.1 Fukomys damarensis | reverse complement strand
GATGTGTATATCTATTTTTATCTTGATGTTGCCCATTTAATTTTTTTCCTGCCAAGGAATCCACGAGAAAGGATAAAAGTGAAGGGTACTAGAGACCTCCTTCAGATTCCCAAAACATCATGAACTTTTTCTAAATTTGGAAGTATCAGCCTTACTTTGTTTTCCTGTTGGCTAGAGAGTATCATTACTCCCATAACAAATTCTAAGATTGAATGTACAAGAATGCTCATA
>NW_022927062.1:0-200 GCF_012274545.1 Fukomys damarensis | reverse complement strand
ATTAATTATAAAATTGTCTATCATATAATAGTAATAAAGTGATTATATATATATGCCAATTCTGTTTATTATATATTGTTGGAGAATGTGAAGTTCATGTAATGTTCTTGGTATGGCATAAGGAGTCAATGATACTATGTTCTATAATTGGGTTCAATGATTACATTGCTATTATTCATTAATGTATGGTCAGTAAAGTA
>NW_022927061.1:0-268 GCF_012274545.1 Fukomys damarensis | reverse complement strand
AGCCCCTTGATTTTGAAACAGAAACATGAGCCAAAACAAACCCCTCTCCTTTATAAGTTAACCGGCTTCAGGTATTTCATTAGAGTAGCAACCTGAAGCTGCCAAAGTAGGATCAGCTATTACTAGACTTTTTGCTAAACAAAACAACAAATAGTCTGAAATTTAAGCCCCTGTTACTCAAGATTCTATTACTTGCAGCTAAAGACAACTTAAATAATACAAAACCAAGTAGCATTACTAGAGAGAAAACAACTGTATCATGTAACAA
>NW_022927060.1:0-208 GCF_012274545.1 Fukomys damarensis | reverse complement strand
AAGGCCCCAAAGACCCCGGAGGGGGTTTCTTCAGCTGCCTGTCTGCCTGCCTGCCAGCGATCACCCAGCGGCATGCGTGCGAGCTCCCGGCCTGCACGGGAGCCCCCGGCCTGCGCAACAACAGAGCAGGAAGGAAGGTAGCCGAGCGGGCGCCCCTGAAACACCCACATGACACACCCCTGTTCTCAAAACTCCTGATTGGGCCAGC
>NW_022927059.1:0-215 GCF_012274545.1 Fukomys damarensis | reverse complement strand
ACACACTTTAAGAAAAGAAAAATTGTGTGATGCTTTTTCAACAGATGCTGTTACCTTTGTACGAGGGATCCTAGAGGATGTCATACATTGTAGAAAACTCACTATATTGCCAGCCCTTCGAGAAGAAATTAAAAATGCACATGCTGCAGCCAGGCGTGGTGGCTTACACTTGTAATCCCAGCACTTGGGAGGCTGAGGCAGGAAGATAGCTCTGA
>NW_022927058.1:0-224 GCF_012274545.1 Fukomys damarensis | reverse complement strand
ACCAAGCTGACATTCTTGTGGGAGAAGCCAGACAGTACCTAAAATAAATAACAAAACCTGTTTTTCAGATATTGATAAATACCATACTGGAAGAAATATTAGAGCAGGGTAAGGGACCTTGGAATGATATGAGGCATAGTGAGTTTTGAATTGAAGAGAATTGAAGGGGAAAAGGAATGAGCTATGGAGATTATGGAAAGGAAAAGCAACTCAGGAGGAGGAAA
>NW_022927057.1:0-257 GCF_012274545.1 Fukomys damarensis | reverse complement strand
TTAAGAGTCTAATGTTAGCACTTCTTGAATGTTTTCTGACTTCCTTCTTTGCATTTCGTGCATTTTAGAGCCCGTAAGGAGCACTATCAGACTTTTCTCAGCTCTCAGATTTCCTTGTTCAGATTATTTTCTTTTGCCAGAATTTGATTTTATTGGTTCCTTTGTGAAGAATGGATTTTTCCTTCATTTTTAATTGTCTGCTTTTAATTAATATAAGTAGTATTTTTTTTCCAGGGAGGTATCTCTTAAATTTTGGC